>NW_026290892.1:0-25000 GCF_023373465.1 Oncorhynchus keta
GTTATTAATCCATATGGTGGATAGTGTTATTAATCCATATGGTGGATAGTGTTATTAATCCATATGGTGGATAGTGTTATTAATCCATATGGTTTATAGTGTTATTAATCCATATGGTTTATAGTGTTATTAATCCATATGGTGGATAGTGTTATTAATCCAGATGGTGGATAGTGTTATTAATCCATATGGTGGATAGGTTATTAATCCATATGGTGATAGTGTTATTAATCCCATATATGGTGGTTATTAATCCATATGGTGGATAGTTTATTAATCCATATGGGGGATAGTGTTATTAATCCATATATAGGTTATTAATCCATTTGGATAGTGTTATTAATCCATATGGTGGATAGTGTTATTAATCCATATGGTGGATAGTGTTATTAATCCCATATGGTGGATAGTGTTATCAATCCATATGGTGGATAGTGTTATGAATCCATATGGTGGATAGTGTTATTGGCTCCATATGGTGGATAGTGTTATTAATCCATATGGTGGATAGTGTTATTAATCCATATGGTGATAGTGTTATTAATCCATATGGTGGATAGTGTTATTAATCCATATGGTTTATAGTGTTATTAATCCATATGGTGATAGTGTTATTAATCCATATGGTTTATAGTGTTATTAATCCATATGGTTTATAGTGTTATTAATCCATATGGTGGATAGTGTTATTAATCCATATGGTGGATAGTGTTATTAATCCATATGGTGGATAGTGTTATTAATCCATATGGTGGATAGTGTTATTAATCCATATGGTGGATAGTGTTATTAATCCATATTGTGGATAGTGTTATTAATCCAGATGGTGGATAGTGTTATTAATCAACATGGTGGATATTGTTATTAATCCATATGGTGGATAGTGTTATTAATCCATATGGTGGATAGTGTTATTAATCCATATGGTTTATAGTGTTATTAATCCATATGGTGGATAGTGTTATTAATCCATATGGTTTATAGTGTTATTAATCCATATGGTGGATAGTGTTATTAATCCATATGGTGGATAGTGTTATTAATCCATATAGTGGATAGTGTTATTAATCCATATGGTTTATAGTGTTATTAATCCATATGGTGGATAGTGTTATTAATCCAGATGGTGGATAGTGTTATTAATCAACATGGTGGATATTGTTATTAATCCATATGGTTTATAGTGTTATTAATCCATATGGTGGATAGGGTTATTAACCCATATGGTTTATAGTGTTATTAATCCATATGGTGGATAGTGTTATTAATCCATATGGTGGATAGTGTTATTAATCCATATGGTGGATAGTGTTATTAATCCATATGGTGGATAGTGTTATTAATCCATATGGTGGATAGTGTTATTTATCCATATGGTGGATAGTGTTATTAATCCATATGGTGGATAGTGTTATTAATCCATATTGTGGATAGTGTTATTAACCCATATGGTGGATAGTGTTATTAATCCATATGGTTTATGGTGTTATTAATCCATATGGTGGACAGTGTTATTAATCCATATGGTGGATAGTGTTATTAATCCATATAGTGGATAGTGTTATTAATCCATATGGTGGATAGTGTTATTAATCCATATGGTGGATAGTGTTATTAATCCATATGGTTTATAGTGTTATTAATCCATATGGTGGATAGTGTTATTAATCCATATGGTGGATAGTGTTATTAATCCATATGGTGGATAGTGTTATTAATCCATATGGTTATAGTGTTATTAATCCATATGGTGGATAGTGTTATTAATCCATATGGTGGATAGTGTTATTAATCCATATGGTTTATAGTGTTATTAATCCATATGGTGGATAGTGTTATTAATCCCATATGGTTTATAGTGTTATTAATCCATATGGTTTATAGTGTTATTAATCCATATGGTGGACAGTGTTATTAATCCATATGGTGGATAGTGTTATTAATCCATATGGTTTATAGTGTTATTAATCCATATGGTGGATAGTGTTATTAATCCATATGGGGGATAGTGTTATTAATCCATATGGTTTATAGTGTTATTAATCCATATGGTGGATAGTGTTATTAATCCATATGGTGGATAGTGTTATTAATCCATATGGTGGATAGTGTTATTAATCCATATAGTGGATAGTGTTATTAATCCATATGGTGGATAGTGTTATTAATCCATATGGTGGATAGTGTTATTAATCCATATGGTGGATAGCGTTATTAATCCATATGGTGGATAGTGTTATTAATCCATATGGTTTATAGTGTTATTAATCCATATGGTGGATAGTGTTATTAATCCATATGGTGGATAGTGTTATTAATCCATATGGTTTATAGTGTTATTAATCCATATGGTGGATAGTGTTATTAATCCATATGGTGGATAGTGTTATTAATCCATATGGTGGATAGTGTTATTAATCCATATGGTGGATAGTGTTATTAATCCATATGGTGGATAGTGTTATTAATCCATATGGTGGATAGTGTTATTAATCCATATGGTGGATAGTGTTATTAATCCATATGGTGGATAGTGTTATTAATCCATATGGTGGATAGTGTTATTAATCCATATGGTTTATAGTGTTATTAATCCATATGGTGGATAGTGTTATTAATCCATATGGTTTATAGTGTTATTAATCCATATGGTGGATAGTGTTATTAATCCATATGGTTTATAGTGTTATTAATCCATATGGTGGATAGTGTTATTAATCCATATGGTGGATAGTGTTATTAATCCATATGGTGGATAGTGTTATTAATCCATATGGTGGATAGTGTTATTAATCCATATGGTGGATAGTGTTATTAATCCATATGTGGATGGTAGTGTTATTAATCCATATGGTGGATAGTGTTATTAATCCATATAGTGGATAGTGTTATTAATCCATATGGTGGATAGTGTTATTAATCCATATGGTGGATAGTGTTATTAATCCATATGGTTTATAGTGTTATTAATCCATATGGTGGATAGTGTTATTAATCCATATGGTATAGTGTTATTAATCCATATGGTGGATAGTGTTATTAATCCATATGGTTATAGTGTTATTAATCCATATGGTGGATAGTGTTATTAATCCATATGGTGGATAGTGTTATTAATCCATATGGTTTATAGTGTTATTAATCCATATGGTGGATAGTGTTATTAATCCATATGGTTTATAGTGTTATTAATCCATATGGTTTATAGTGTTATTAATCCATATGGTAGTGTTATTAATCCATATGGTGGATAGTGTTATTAATCCATATGGTTTATAGTGTTATTAATCCATATGGTGGATAGTGTTATTAATCCATATGGGGATATGTTATTAATCCATATGGTTTATAGTGTTATTAATCCATATGGTGGATAGTGTTATTAATCCATATGGTGGATAGTGTTATTAATCCATATGGTGGATAGTGTTATTAATCCATATAGTGGATAGTGTTATTAATCCATATGGTGGATAGTGTTATTAATCCATATGGTGGATAGTGTTATTAATCCATATGGTGGATAGTGTTATTAATCCATATGGTGGATAGTGTTATTAATCCATATGGTTTATAGTGTTATTAATCCATATGGTGGATAGTGTTATTAATCCATATGGTGGATAGTGTTATTAATCCATATGGTTTATAGTATTTATTAATCCATATGGTGGATAGTGTTATTAATCCATATGGTGGATAGTGTTATTAATCCATATGGTGGATAGTGTTATTAATCCATATGGTGGATAGTGTTATTAATCCATATGGTGGATAGTGTTATTAATCCATATGGTGGATAGTGTTATTAATCCATATGGTGGATAGTTATTAATCCATATGGGGGATAGTGTTATTAATCCATATGGTGGATAGTGTTATTAATCCATATGGTTTATAGTGTTATTAATCCATATGGTGGATAGTGTTATTAATCCATATGGTGGATAGTGTTATTAATCCATATGGTGGATAGTGTTATTAACCCATATGGTTTATAGTGTTATTAATCCATATGGTGGATAGTGTTATTAATCCATATGGTGGATAGTGTTATTAATCCATATGGTGGATAGTGTTATTAATCCATATGGTGGATAGTGTTATTAACCCATATGGTTTATAGTGTTATTAATCCATATGGTTTATAGTGTTATTAATCCATATGGTGGACAGTGTTATTAATCCATATGGTGGATAGTGTTATTAATCCATATGGTGGATAGTGTTATTAATCCATATGGTGGATAGTGTTATTAATCCATATGGTTTATAGTGTTATTAATCCATATGGTTTATAGTGTTATTAATCCATATGGTGGATAGTGTTATTAACCCATATGGTGGATAGTGTTATTAATCCATATGGTGGATAGTGTTATTAATCCATATGGTGGATAGTGTTATTAATCCATATGGTGGATAGTGTTATTACTCCATATGGTTTATAGTGTTATTAATCCATATGGTTTATAGTGTTATTAATCCATATGGTGGATAGTGTTATTAATCCATATGGTGGATAGTGTTATTAATCCATATGGTGGATAGTGTTATTAATCCATATGGTGGATAGTGTTATGAATCCATATGGTGGATAGTGTTATTAATCCATATGGTTTATAGTGTTATTAATCCATATGGTGGACAGTGTTATTAATCCATATGGTGGATAGTGTTATTAATCCATATGGTGGATAGTGTTATTAATCCATATGGTTTATAGTGTTATTAATCCATATGGTGGATAGTGTTATTAATCCATATGGTGGATAGTGTTATTAATCCATATGGTTTATGGTGTTATTAATCCATATGGTGGACAGTGTTATTAATCCATATGGTGGATAGTGTTATTAATCCATATAGTGGATAGTGTTATTAATCCATATGGTGGATAGTGTTATTAATCCATATGGTGGATAGTGTTATTAATCCATATGGTTTATAGTGTTATTAATCCATATGGTGGATAGTGTTATTAATCCATATGGTGGATAGTGTTATTAATCCATATGGTGGATAGTGTTATTAATCCATATGGTTATAGTGTTATTAATCCATATGGTGGATAGTGTTATTAATCCATATGGTGGATAGTGTTATTAATCCATATGGTTTATAGTGTTATTAATCCATATGGTGGATAGTGTTATTAATCCCATATGGTTTATAGTGTTATTAATCCATATGGTTTATAGTGTTATTAATCCATATGGTGGACAGTGTTATTAATCCATATGGTGGATAGTGTTATTAATCCATATGGTTTATAGTGTTATTAATCCATATGGTGGATAGTGTTATTAATCCATATGGGGATAGTGTTATTAATCCATATGGTTTATAGTGTTATTAATCCATATGGTGGATAGTGTTATTAATCCATATGGTGGATAGTGTTATTAATCCATATGGTGGATAGTGTTATTAATCCATATAGTGGATAGTGTTATTAATCCATATGGTGGATAGTGTTATTAATCCATATGGTGGATAGTGTTATTAATCCATATGGTGGATAGTGTTATTAATCCATATGGTGGATAGTGTTATTAATCCATATGGTTTATAGTGTTATTAATCCATATGGTGGATAGTGTTATTAATCCATATGGTGGATAGTGTTATTAATCCATATGGTTTATAGTGTTATTAATCCATATGGTGGATAGTGTTATTAATCCATATGGTGGATAGTGTTATTAATCCATATGGTGGATAGTGTTATTAATCCATATGGTGGATAGTGTTATTAATCCATATGGTGGATAGTGTTATTAATCCATATGGTGGATAGTGTTATTAATCCATATGGTGGATAGTGTTATTAATCCATATGGGGATAGTGTTATTAATCCATATGGTGGATAGTGTTATTAATCCATATGGTTTATAGTGTTATTAATCCATATGGTGGATAGTGTTATTAATCCATATGGTGGATAGTGTTATTAATCCATATGGTGGATAGTGTTATTAACCCATATGGTTTATAGTGTTATTAATCCATATGGTGGATAGTGTTATTAATCCATATGGTGGATAGTGTTATTAATCCATATGGTGGATAGTGTTATTAATCCATATGGTGGATAGTGTTATTAACCCATATGGTTTATAGTGTTATTAATCCATATGGTTTATAGTGTTATTAATCCATATGGTGGACAGTGTTATTAATCCATATGGTGGATAGTGTTATTAATCCATATGGTGGATAGTGTTATTAATCCATATGGTGGATAGTGTTATTAATCCATATGGTTTATAGTGTTATTAATCCATATGGTTTATAGTGTTATTAATCCATATGGTGGATAGTGTTATTAATCCATATGGTGGATAGTGTTATTAATCCATATGGTGGATAGTGTTATTAATCCATATGGTGGATAGTGTTATTAATCCATATGGTGGATAGTGTTATTAATCCATATGGTGGATAGTGTTATTAATCCATATGGTTTATAGTGTTATTAATCCATATGGTGGATAGTGTTATTAATCCATATGGTGGATAGTGTTATTAATCCATATGGTGGATAGTGTTATTAATCCATATGGTTTATAGTGTTATTAATCCATATGGTGGATAGTGTTATTAATCCATATGGTGGATAGTGTTATTAATCCATATGGTGGATAGTGTTATTAATCCATATGGTGGATAGTGTTATTAATCCATATGGTTTATAGTGTTATTAATCCATATGGTGGATAGTGTTATTAATCCATATGGTGGACAGGTTATTAATCCATATGGTGGATAGTGTTATTAATCCATATGGTGGATAGTGTTATTAATCCATATGGTGGATAGTGTTATTAATCCATATGGTTTATAGTGTTATTAATCCATATGGTTTATAGTGTTATTAATCCATATGGTGGATAGTGTTATTAATCCATATGGTGGATAGTGTTATTAATCCATATGGTGGATAGTGTTATTAATCCATATGGTGGATAGTGTTATTAATCCATATGGTGGATAGTGTTATTACCCCATATGGTTTATAGTGTTATTAATCCGTATGGTTTATAGTGTTATTAATCCATATGGTGGATAGTGTTATTAATCCATATGGTGGATAGTGTTATTAATCCATATGGTGGATAGTGTTATTAATCCATATGGTGGATAGTGTTATTAATCCATATGGTGGATAGTGTTATTAATCCATATGGTGGACAGTGTTATTAATCCATATGGTGGATAGTGTTATTAATCCATATGGTGGATAGTGTTATTAATCCATATGGTTTATAGTGTTATTAATCCATATGGTGGATAGTGTTATTAACCCATATGGTGGATAGTGTTATTAATCCATATGGTTTATGGTGTTATTAATCCATATGGTGGACAGTGTTATTAATCCATATGGTGGATAGTGTTATTAATCCATATAGTGGATAGTGTTATTAATCCATATGGTGGATAGTGTTATTAATCCATATGGTGGATAGTGTTATTAATCCATATGGTTTATAGTGTTATTAATCCATATGGTGGATAGTGTTATTAATCCATATGGTGGATAGTGTTATTAATCCATATGGTGGATAGTGTTATTAATCCATATGGTTATAGTGTTATTAATCCATATGGTGGATAGTGTTATTAATCCATATGGTGGATAGTGTTATTAATCCATATGGTTTATAGTGTTATTAATCCATATGGTGGATAGTGTTATTAATCCCATATGGTTTATAGTGTTATTAATCCATATGGTTTATAGTGTTATTAATCCATATGGTGGATAGTGTTATTAATCCCATATGGTGGATAGTGTTATTAATCCATATGGTTTATAGTGTTATTAATCCATATGGTGGATAGTGTTATTAATCCATATGGGGATAGTGTTATTAATCCATATGGTTTATAGTGTTATTAATCCATATGGTGGATAGTGTTATTAATCCATATGGTGGATAGTGTTATTAATCCATATGGTGGATAGTGTTATTAATCCATATAGTGGATAGTGTTATTAATCCATATGGTGGATAGTGTTATTAATCCATATGGTGGATAGTGTTATTAATCCATATGGTGGATAGCGTTATTAATCCATATGGTGGATAGTGTTATTAATCCATATGGTTTATAGTGTTATTAATCCATATGGTGGATAGTGTTATTAATCCATATGGTGGATAGTGTTATTAATCCATATGGTTTATAGTGTTATTAATCCATATGGTGGATAGTGTTATTAATCCATATGGTGGATAGTGTTATTAATCCATATGGTGGATAGTGTTATTAATCCATATGGTGGATAGTGTTATTAATCCATATGGTGGATAGTGTTATTAATCCATATGGTGGATAGTGTTATTAATCCATATGGTGGATAGTGTTATTAATCCATATGGGGGATAGTGTTATTAATCCATATGGTGGATAGTGTTATTAATCCATATGGTTTATAGTGTTATTAATCCATATGGTGGATAGTGTTATTAATCCATATGGTGGATAGTGTTATTAATCCATATGGTGGATAGTGTTATTAACCCATATGGTTTATAGTGTTATTAATCCATATGGTGGATAGTGTTATTAATCCATATGGTGGATAGTGTTATTAATCCATATGGTGGATAGTGTTATTAATCCATATGGTGGATAGTGTTATTAACCCATATGGTTTATAGTGTTATTAATCCATATGGTTTATAGTGTTATTAATCCATATGGTGGACAGTGTTATTAATCCATATGGTGGATAGTGTTATTAATCCATATGGTGGATAGTGTTATTAATCCATATGGTGGATAGTGTTATTAATCCATATGGTGGATAGTGTTATTAATCCATATGGTTTATAGTGTTATTAATCCATATGGTGGATAGTGTTATTAATCCATATGGTGGATAGTGTTATTAATCCATATGGTTTATAGTGTTATTAATCCATATGGTTTATAGTGTTATTAATCCATATGGTGGATAGTGTTATTAATCCATATGGTGGATAGTGTTATTAATCCATATGGTGGATAGTGTTATTAATCCATATGGTGGATAGTGTTATTAATCCATATGGTGGATAGTGTTATTAATCCATATGGTTTATAGTGTTATTAATCCATATGGTTTATAGTGTTATTAATCCATATGGTTTATAGTGTTATTAATCCATATGGTGGATAGTGTTATTAATCCATATGGTGGATAGTGTTATTAATCCATATGGTGGATAGTGTTATTAATCCATATGGTTTATAGTGTTATTAATCCATATGGTTATAGTGTTATTAATCCATATGGTTTATAGTGTTATTAATCCATATGGTGGATAGTGTTATTAATCCATATGGTTTATAGTGTTATTAATCCATATGGTGGATAGTGTTATTAATCCATATGGTTTATAGTGTTATTAATCCATATGGTGGATAGTGTTATTAATCCATATGGTTTATAGTGTTATTAATCCATATGGTGGATAGTGTTATTAACCCATATGGTGGATAGTGTTATTAATCCATATGGTGGATAGTGTTATTAATCCATATGGTGGATAGTGTTATTAATCCATATGGTGGATAGTGTTATTAATCCATATGGTGGATAGTGTTATTAATCCATATGGTGGATAGTGTTATTAATCCATATGGTTTATAGTGTTATTAATCCATATGGTGGATAGTGTTATTAATCCATATGGTGGATAGTGTTATTAATCCATATGGTTTATAGTGTTATTAATCCATATGGTGGATAGTGTTATTAATCCATATGGTGGATAGTGTTATTAATCCATATGGTGGATAGTGTTATTAATCCATATGGTGGATAGTGTTATTAATCCATATGGTGGATAGTGTTATTAATCCATATGGTTTATAGTGTTATTAATCCATATGGTGGATAGTGTTATTAATCCATATGGTGGATAGTGTTATTAATCCATATGGTTTATAGTGTTATTAATCCATATGGTGGATAGTGTTATTAATCCATATGGTGGATAGTGTTATTAATCCATGGTGGATGGTGGATAGTGTTATTAATCCATATGGTGGATAGTGTTATTAATCCATATGGTGGATAGTGTTATTAATCCATATGGTGGATAGTGTTATTAATCCATATGGTGGATAGTGTTATTAATCCATATGGTGGATAGTGTTATTAATCCATATGGTGGATAGTGTTATTAATCCATATGGTTTATAGTGTTATTAATCCATATGGTGGATAGTGTTAATCCATATGGTGGATAGTGTTATTAATCCATATGGTGGATAGTGTTATTAACCCATATGGTTTATAGTGTTATTAATCCATATGGTGGATAGTGTTATTAATCCATATGGTGGATAGTGTTATTAATCCATATGGTGGATAGTGTTATTAATCCATATGGTGGATAGTGTTAACCCCATATGGTTTATAGTGTTATTAATCCGTATGGTTTATAGTGTTATTAATCCATATGGTGGATAGTGTTATTAATCCATATGGTGGATAGTGTTATTAATCCATATGGTGGATAGTGTTATTAATCCATATGGTGGATAGTGTTATTAATCCATATGGTGGATAGTGTTATTAATCCATATGGTTTATAGTGTTATTAATCCATATGGTGGATAGTGTTATTAATCCATATGGTGGATAGTGTTATTAATCCATATGGTGGATAGTGTTATTAATCCATATGGTTTATAGTGTTATTAATCCATATGGTGGATAGTGTTATTAATCCATATGGTGGATAGTGTTATTAATCCATATGGTTTATGGTTATTAATCCATATGGTAGTGTTATTAATCCATATGGTATAGTGTTATTAATCCATATGGTGGATAGTGTTATTAATCCATATGGTGGATAGTGTTATTAATCCATATGGTGGATAGTGTTATTAATCCATATGGTTTATAGTGTTATTAATCCATATGGTGGATAGTGTTATTAATCCATATGGTGGATAGTGTTATTAATCCATATGGTTGGATAGTGTTATTAATCCATATGGTTATAGTGTTATTAATCCATATGGTGGATAGTGTTATTAATCCATATGGTGGATAGTGTTATTAATCCATATGGTTTATAGTGTTATTAATCCATATGGTGGATAGTGTTATTAATCCCATATGGTTTATAGGTTATTAATCCATATGGTTTATAGTGTTATTAATCCATATGGTGGACAGTGTTATTAATCCATATGGTGGATAGTGTTATTAATCCATATGGTTTATAGTGTTATTAATCCATATGGTGGATAGTGTTATTAATCCATATGGATAGTGTTATTAATCCATATGGTTTATAGTGTTATTAATCCATATGGTGGATAGTGTTATTAATCCATATGGTGGATAGTGTTATTAATCCATATGGTGGATAGTGTTATTAATCCATATAGTGGATAGTGTTATTAATCCATATGGTGGATAGTGTTATTAATCCATATGGTGGATAGTGTTATTAATCCATATGGTGGATAGCGTTATTAATCCATATGGTGGATAGTGTTATTAATCCATATGGTTTATAGTGTTATTAATCCATATGGTGGATAGTGTTATTAATCCATATGGTGGATGGTGGTTTATAGTGTTATTAATCCATATGGTGGATAGTGTTATTAATCCATATGGTGGATAGTGTTATTAATCCATATGGTGGATAGTGTTATTAATCCATATGGTGGATAGTGTTATTAATCCATATGGTGGATAGTGTTATTAATCCATATGGTGGATAGTGTTATTAATCCATATGGTGGATAGTGTTATTAATCCATATGGGGGATAGTGTTATTAATCCATATGGTGGATAGTGTTATTAATCCATATGGTTTATAGTGTTATTAATCCATATGGTGGATAGTGTTATTAATCCATATGGTGGATAGTGTTATTAATCCATATGGTGGATAGTGTTATTAACCCATATGGTTTATAGTGTTATTAATCCATATGGTGGATAGTGTTATTAATCCATATGGTGGATAGTGTTATTAATCCATATGGTGGATAGTGTTATTAATCCATATGGTGGATAGTGTTATTAACCCATATGGTTTATAGTGTTATTAATCCATATGGTTTATAGTGTTATTAATCCATATGGTGGACAGTGTTATTAATCCATATGGTGGATAGTGTTATTAATCCATATGGTGGATAGTGTTATTAATCCATATGGTGGATAGTGTTATTAATCCATATGGTTTATAGTGTTATTAATCCATATGGTTTATAGTGTTATTAATCCATATGGTGGATAGTGTTATTAACCCATATGGTGGATAGTGTTATTAATCCATATGGTGGATAGTGTTATTAATCCATATGGTGGATAGTGTTATTAATCCATATGGTGGATAGTGTTATTACCCCATATGGTTTATAGTGTTATTAATCCGTATGGTTTATAGTGTTATTAATCCATATGGTGGACAGTGTTATTAATCCATATGGTGGATAGTGTTATTAATCCATATGGTGGATAGTGTTATTAATCCATATGGTGGATAGTGTTATTAATCCATATGGTGGATAGTGTTATTAATCCATATGGTTTATAGTGTTATTAATCCATATGGTGGATAGTGTTATTAATCCATATGGTTTATAGTGTTATTAATCCATATGGTGGATAGTGTTATTAATCCCATATGGTTTATAGTGTTATTAATCCATATGGTTTATAGTGTTATTAATCCATATGGTGGACAGTGTTATTAATCCATATGGTGGATAGTGTTATTAATCCATATGGTTTATAGTGTTATTAATCCATATGGTGGATAGTGTTATTAATCCATATGGGGGATAGTGTTATTAATCCATATGGTTTATAGTGTTATTAATCCATATGGTGGATAGTGTTATTAATCCATATGGTGGATAGTGTTATTAATCCATATGGTGGATAGTGTTATTAATCCATATAGTGGATAGTGTTATTAATCCATATGGTGGATAGTGTTATTAATCCATATGGTGGATAGTGTTATTAATCCATATGGTGGATAGCGTTATTAATCCATATGGTGGATAGTGTTATTAATCCATATGGTTTATAGTGTTATTAATCCATATGGTGGATAGTGTTATTAATCCATATGGTGGATAGTGTTATTAATCCATATGGTTTATAGTGTTATTAATCCATATGGTGGATAGTGTTATTAATCCATATGGTGGATAGTGTTATTAATCCATATGGTGGATAGTGTTATTAATCCATATGGTGGATAGTGTTATTAATCCATATGGTGGATAGTGTTATTAATCCATATGGTGGATAGTGTTATTAATCCATATGGTGGATAGTGTTATTAATCCATATGGGGGATAGTGTTATTAATCCATATGGTGGATAGTGTTATTAATCCATATGGTTTATAGTGTTATTAATCCATATGGTGGATAGTGTTATTAATCCATATGGTGGATAGTGTTATTAATCCATATGGTGGATAGTGTTATTAATCCATATGGTTTATAGTGTTATTAATCCATATGGTGGTGGATAGTGTTATTAATCCATATGGTGGATAGTGTTATTAATCCATATGGTGGATAGTGTTATTAATCCATATGGTTTATAGTGTTATTAATCCATATGGTTTATAGTGTTATTAATCCATATGGTGGATAGTGTTATTAATCCATATGGTGGATAGTGTTATTAATCCATATGGTGGATAGTGTTATTAATCCATATGGTGGATAGTGTTATTAATCCATATGGTTTATAGTGTTATTAATCCCATATGGTGGATAGTGTTATTAATCCATATGGTGGATAGGTTATTAATCCATATGGTGGATAGTGTTATTAATCCATATGGTTTATAGTGTTATTAATCCATATGGTGGATAGTGTTATTAATCCATATGGTGGTGGTTATTAATCCATATGGTTTATAGTGTTATTAATCCATATGGTGGATAGTGTTATTAATCCATATGGTTTATAGTGTTATTAATCCATATGGTTTATAGTGTTATTAATCCATATGGTGGACAGTGTTATTAATCCATATGGTGGATAGTGTTATTAATCCATATGGTTTATAGTGTTATTAATCCATATGGTGGATAGTGTTATTAATCCATATGGGGGATAGTGTTATTAATCCATATGGTTTATAGTGTTATTAATCCATATGGTGGATAGTGTTATTAATCCATATGGTGGATAGTGTTATTAATCCATATGGTGGATAGTGTTATTAATCCATATGGTGGATAGTGTTATTAATCCATATGGTGGATAGTGTTATTAATCCATATGGTGGATAGTGTTATTAATCCATATGGTGGATAGTGTTATTAATCCATATGGTGGATAGTGTTATTAATCCATATGGTGGATAGTGTTATTAATCCATATAGTGTTATTAATCCATATGGATAGTGTTATTAATCCATATGGTGGATAGTGTTATTAATCCCATATGGTTTATAGTGTTATTAATCCATATGGTGGATAGTGTTATTAATCCATATGGTGGATAGTGTTATTAATCCATATGGTTGGATAGTGTTATTAATCCATATGGTGGATAGTGTTATTAATCCATATGGTGGATAGTGTTATTAATCCATATGGTTTATAGTGTTATTAATCCATATGGTGGATAGTGTTATTAATCCATATGGTGGATAGTGTTATTAATCCATATGGTGGATAGTGTTATTAACCCATATGGTGGATAGTGTTATTAATCCATATGGTGGATAGTGTTATTAATCCATATGGTGGATAGTGTTATTAATCCATATGGTGGATAGTGTTATTAATCCATATGGTGGATAGTGTTATTAACCCATATGGTTTATAGTGTTATTAATCCATATGGTTTATAGTGTTATTAATCCATATGGTGGATAGTGTTATTAATCCATATGGTGGATAAGTATGGTTAGTGTTATTAATCCATATGGTGGATAGTGTTATTAATCCATATGGTTTATAGTGTTATTAATCCATATGGTGGATAGTGTTATTAATCCATATGGTGGATAGTGTTATTAACCCATATGGTGGATAGTGTTATTAATCCATATGGTGGATAGTGTTATTAATCCATATGGTGGATAGTGTTATTAATCCATATGGTGTTATTACCCCATATGGTTTATAGTGTTATTAATCCATATGGTGGATAGTGTTATTAATCCATATGGTGGATAGTGTTATTAATCCATATGGTGGATAGTGTTATTAATCCATATGGTGGATAGTGTTATTAATATGGTGGATAGTGTTATTATATGGTGGATAGTGTTATTAATCCATATGGTTTATGGTTATTAATCCATATGGTGGATAGTGTTATTAATCCATATGGTGGATAGTGTTATTAATCCATATGGTGGATAGTGTTATTAATCCATATGGTGGATAGTGTTATTAATCCATATGGTGGATAGTGTTATTAATCCATATGGTGGATAGTGTTATTAATCCATATGGTGGATAGTGTTATTAATCCATATGGGGGATAGTGTTATTAATCCATATGGTGGATAGTGTTATTAATCCATATGGTTATAGTGTTATTAATCCATATGGTGGATAGTGTTATTAATCCATATGGTTTATAGTGTTATTAATCCATATGGTGGATAGTGTTATTAATCCATATGGTGGATAGTGTTATTAATCCATATGGTGGATAGTGTTATTAATCCATATGGTTATAGTGTTATTAATCCATATGGTGGATAGTGTTATTAATCCATATGGTGGATAGTGTTATTAATCCATATGGTTTATAGTGTTATTAATCCATATGGTGGATAGTGTTATTAATCCATATATGGTGGATAGTGTTATTAATCCATATGGTGGATAGTGTTATTAATCCATATGGTTTATGGTTTATAGTGTTATTAATCCATATGGTGGATAGTGTTATTAATCCATATGGTGGTAGTGTTATTAATCCATATGGTTTATAGTGTTATTAATCCATATGGTGGATAGTGTTATTAATCCATATGGTGGATAGTGTTATTAATCCATATGGTGGATAGTGTTATTAATCCATATAGTGTTATTAATCCATATGGTGGATAGTGTTATTAATCCATATGGTGGATAGTGTTATTAATCCATATGGTGGATAGTGTTATTAATCCATATGGTGGATAGTGTTATTAATCCATATGGTTTATAGTGTTATTAATCCATATGGTGGATAGTGTTATTAATCCATATGGTGGATAGTGTTATTAATCCATATGGTTTATAGTGTTATTAATCCATATGGTGGATAGTGTTATTAATCCATATGGTGGATAGTGTTATTAATCCATATGGTGGATAGTGTTATTAATCCATATGGTGGATAGTGTTATTAATCCATATGGTGGATAGTGTTATTAATCCATATGGTGGATGGTTATTAATCCATATGGTGGATAGTGTTATTAATCCATATGGTGGATAGTGTTATTAATCCATATGGTGGATAGTGTTATTAATCCATATGGTTTATAGTGTTATTAATCCATATGGTGGATAGTGTTATTAATCCATATGGTGGATAGTGTTATTAATCCATATGGTTATTTATAGTGTTATTAATCCATATGGTGGATAGTGTTATTAATCCATATGGTGGATAGTGTTATTAATCCATATGGTGGATAGTGTTATTAATCCATATGGTGGATAGTGTTATTAATCCATATGGTTTATAGTGTTATTAATCCATATGGTTTATAGTGTTATTAATCCATATGGTAGTGTTATTAATCCATATGGTGGATAGTGTTATTAATCCATATGGTGGATAGTGTTATTAATCCATATGGTGGATAGTGTTATTAATCCATATGGTGGATAGTGTTATTAATCCATATGGTTTATAGTGTTATTAATCCATATGGTGGATAGTGTTATTAATCCATATGGTGGATAGTGTTATTAATCCATATGGTGGATAGTGTTATTAATCCATATGGTGGATAGTGTTATTAATCCATATGGTGGATAGTGTTATTAATCCATATGGTGGATAGTGTTATTAATCCATATGGTGGATAGTGTTATTAATCCATATGGTATTAATCCATATGGTTTATTGTTATTAATCCATATGGTGGATAGTGTTATTAATCCATATGGTGGATAGTGTTATTAATCCATATGGTTTTATGTTATTAATCCATATGGTGGATAGTGTTATTAATCCATATGGTGGATAGTGTTATTAATCCATATGGTGGATAGTGTTATTAATCCATATGGTGGATAGTGTTATTAATCCATATGGTATGGTTATTAATCCATATGGTGGATAGTGTTATTAATCCATATGGTGGATAGTGTTATTAATCCATATGGTGGATAGTGTTATTAATCCATATGGTGGATAGTGTTATTAATCCATATGGTGGATAGTGTTATTAATCCATATGGTGGATAGTGTTATTAATCCATGGTGGATAGGTTATTAACCCATATGGTTTATAGTGTTATTAATCCATATGGTGGATAGTGTTATTAATCCATATGGTTTATAGTGTTATTAATCCATATGGTGGATAGTGTTATTAACCCATATGGTGGATAGTGTTATTAACCCATATGGTTTATAGTGTTATTAATCCATATGGTTTATAGTGTTATTAATCCATATGGTGGATAGTGTTATTAATCCATATGGTGGATAGTGTTATTAATCCATATGGTTTATAGTGTTATTAATCCATATGGTGGATAGTGTTATTAATCCATATGGTGGATAGTGTTATTAATCCATATGGTTTATAGTGTTATTAATCCATATGGTGGATAGTGTTATTAATCCATATGGTGGATAGTGTTATTAATCCATATGGTGGATAGTGTTATTAATCCATATGGTGGATAGTGTTATTAATCCATATGGTGGATAGTGTTATTACCCCATATGGTTTATAGTGTTATTAATCCATATGGTTTATAGTGTTATTAATCCATATGGTGGACAGTGTTATTAATCCATATGGTGGATAGTGTTATTAATCCATAGTGTTATTAATCCATATGGTGGATAGTGTTATTAATCCATATGGTGGATAGTGTTATTAATCCATATGGTTTATAGTGTTATTAATCCATATGGTTTATAGTGTTATTAATCCATATGGTGGATAGTGTTATTAATCCATATGGTGGATAGTGTTATTAATCCATATGGTGGATAGTGTTATTAATCCATATGGTTTATAGTGTTATTAATCCATATGGTTTATAGTGTTATTAATCCATATGGTGGATAGTGTTATTAACCCATATGGTGGATAGTGTTATTAATCCATATGGTGGATAGTGTTATTAATCCATATGGTGGATAGTGTTATTAATCCATATGGTGGATAGTGTTATTAACCCATATGGTGGATAGTGTTATTAATCCATATGGTGGATAGTGTTATTAATCCCATATGGTTTCCATAGATAGTGTTATTAATCCATATGGTGGATAGTGTTATTAATCCATATGGTGGATAGTGTTATTAATCCATATGGTGGATAGTGTTATTAATCCATATGGTTTATAGTGTTATTAATCCATATGGTGGATAGTGTTATTAATCCATATGGTGGATAGTGTTATTAATCCATATGGTGTTATTAATCCATATGGTGGACAGTGTTATTAATCCATATGGTGGATAGTGTTATTAATCCATATGGTGGATAGTGTTATTAATCCATATGGTGGATAGTGTTATTAATCCATATGGTGGATAGTGTTATTAATCCATATGGTGGATAGTGTTATTAATCCATATGGTGGATAGTGTTATTAATCCATATGGGGGATAGTGTTATTAATCCATATGGTTTATAGTGTTATTAATCCATATGGTGGATAGTGTTATTAATCCATATGGTGGATAGTGTTATTAATCCATATGGTGGATAGTGTTATTAATCCATATAGTGGATAGTGTTATTAATCCATATGGTGGATAGTGTTATTAATCCATATGGTGGATAGTGTTATTAATCCATATGGTGGATAGCGTTATTAATCCATATGGTGGATAGTGTTATTAATCCATATGGTTTATAGTGTTATTAATCCATATGGTGGATAGTGTTATTAATCCATATGGTGGTGGATATGGTTTATAGTGTTATTAATCCATATGGTGGATAGTGTTATTAATCCATATGGTGGATAGTGTTATTAATCCATATGGTGGATAGTGTTATTAATCCATATGGTGGATGTTATTAATCCATATGGTGGATAGTGTTATTAATCCATATGGTGGATAGTGTTATTAATCCATATGGTGGATAGTGTTATTAATCCATATGGGGGAAGTGTTATTAATCCATATGGTGGATAGTGTTATTAATCCATATGGTTTATAGTGTTATTAATCCATATGGTGGATAGTGTTATTAATCCATATGGTGGATAGTGTTATTAATCCATATGGTGGATAGTGTTATTAATCCATATGGTTTATAGTGTTATTAATCCATATGGTGGATAGTGTTATTAATCCATATGGTGGATAGTGTTATTAATCCATATGGTGGATAGTGTTATTAATCCATATGGTGGATAGTGTTATTAACCCATATGGTTTATAGTGTTATTAATCCATATGGTTTATAGTGTTATTAATCCATATGGTGGATAGTGTTATTAATCCATATGGTGGATAGTGTTATTAATCCATATGGTGGATAGTGTTATTAATCCATATGGTTTATGGTTATTAATCCATATGGTTTATAGTGTTATTAATCCATATGGTTTATAGTGTTATTAATCCATATGGTGGATAGTGTTATTAATCCATATGGTGGATAGTGTTATTAATCCATATGGTGGATAGTGTTATTAATCCATATGGTGGATAGTGTTATTACCCCATATGGTTTATAGTGTTATTAATCCATATGGTTTATAGTGTTATTAATCCATATGGTGGATAGTGTTATTAATCCATATGGTGGATAGTGTTATTAATCCATATGGTGGATAGTGTTATTAATCCATATGGTGGATAGTGTTATTAATCCATATGGTGGATAGTGTTATTAATCCATATGGTTTATAGTGTTATTAATCCATATGGTGGACAGTGTTATTAATCCATATGGTGGATAGTGTTATTAATCCATATGGTGGATAGTGTTATTAATCCATATGGTTTATAGTGTTATTAATCCATATGGTGGATAGTGTTATTAACCCATATGGTGGATAGTGTTATTAATCCATATGGTTTATGGTGTTATTAATCCATATGGTGGACAGTGTTATTAATCCATATGGTGGATAGTGTTATTAATCCATATAGTGGATAGTGTTATTAATCCATATGGTGGATAGTGTTATTAATCCATATGGTGGATAGTGTTATTAATCCATATGGTTTATAGTGTTATTAATCCATATGGTGGATAGTGTTATTAATCCATATGGTGGATAGTGTTATTAATCCATATGGTGGATAGTGTGTTATTAATCCATATGGTTATAGTGTTATTAATCCATATGGTGGATAGTGTTATTAATCCATATGGTGGATAGTGTTATTAATCCATATGGATAGTGTTATTAATCCATATGGTGGATAGTGTTATTAATCCCATATGGTTTATAGTGTTATTAATCCATATGGTTTATAGTGTTATTAATCCATATGGTGGACAGTGTTATTAATCCATATGGTGGATAGTGTTATTAATCCATATGGTTTATAGTGTTATTAATCCATATGGTGGATAGTGTTATTAATCCATATGGGGGATAGTGTTATTAATCCATATGGTTTATAGTGTTATTAATCCATATGGTGGATAGTGTTATTAATCCATATGGTGGATAGTGTTATTAATCCATATGGTGGATAGTGTTATTAATCCATATAGTGGATAGTGTTATTAATCCATATGGTGGATAGTGTTATTAATCCATATGGTGGATAGTGTTATTAATCCATATGGTGGATAGTGTTATTAATCCATATGGTGGATAGTGTTATTAATCCATATGGTTTATAGTGTTATTAATCCATATGGTGGATAGTGTTATTAATCCATATGGTGGATAGTGTTATTAATCCATATGGTTTATAGTGTTATTAATCCATATGGTGGATAGTGTTATTAATCCATATGGTGGATAGTGTTATTAATCCATATGGTGGATAGTGTTATTAATCCATATGGTGGATAGTGTTATTAATCCATATGGTGGATAGTGTTATTAATCCATATGGTGGATAGTGTTATTAATCCATATGGTGGATAGTGTTATTAATCCATATGGGGGATAGTGTTATTAATCCATATGGTGGATAGTGTTATTAATCCATATGGTTTATAGTGTTATTAATCCATATGGTGGATAGTGTTATTAATCCATATGGTGGATAGTGTTATTAATCCATATGGTGGATAGTGTTATTAACCCATATGGTTTATAGGTTATTAATCCATATGGTGGATAGTGTTATTAATCCATATGGTGGATAGTGTTATTAATCCATATGGTGGATAGTGTTATTAACCCATATGGTTTATAGTGTTATTAATCCATATGGTTTATAGTGTTATTAATCCATATGGTGGACAGTGTTATTAATCCATATGGTGGATAGTGTTATTAATCCATATGGTGGATAGTGTTATTAATCCATATGGTGGATAGTGTTATTAATCCATATGGTTTATAGTGTTATTAATCCATATGGTTTATAGTGTTATTAATCCATATGGTGGATAGTGTTATTAACCCATATGGTGGATAGTGTTATTAATCCATATGGTGGATAGTGTTATTAATCCATATGGTGGATAGTGTTATTAATCCATATGGTGGATAGTGTTATTACCCCATATGGTTTATAGTGTTATTAATCCGTATGGTTTATAGTGTTATTAATCCATATGGTGGACAGTGTTATTAATCCATATGGTGGATAGTGTTATTAATCCATATGGTGGATAGTGTTATTAATCCATATGGTGGATAGTGTTATTAATCCATATGGTGGATAGTGTTATTAATCCATATGGTGGATAGTGTTATTAACCCATATGGTTTATAGTGTTATTAATCCGTATGGTTTATAGTGTTATTAATCCATATGGTGGACAGTGTTATTAATCCATATGGTGGATAGTGTTATTAATCCATATGGTGGATAGTGTTATTAATCCATATGGTTTATAGTGTTATTAATCCATATGGTTTATAGTGTTATTAATCCATATGGTGGATAGTGTTATTAACCCATATGGTGGATAGTGTTATTAATCCATATGGTGGATAGTGTTATTAATCCATATGGTGGATAGTGTTATTAATCCACATGGTGGATAGTGTTATTAACCCATATGGTGGATAGTGTTATTAATCCATATGGTGGATAGTGTTATTAATCCATATGGTGGATAGTGTTATTAATCCATATGGTGGATAGTGTTATGAATCCATATGGTGGATAGTGTTATTAATCCATATGGTTTATAGTGTTATTAATCCATATGGTGGACAGTGTTATTAATCCATATGGTGGATAGTGTTATTAATCCATATGGTGGATAGTGTTATTAATCCATATGGTTTATAGTGTTATTAATCCATATGGTGGATAGTGTTATTAACCCATATGGTGGATAGTGTTATTAATCCATATGGTTTATGGTGTTATTAATCCATATGGTGGACAGTGTTATTAATCCATATGGTGGATAGTGTTATTAATCCATATAGTGGATAGTGTTATTAATCCATATGGTGGATAGTGTTATTAATCCATATGGTGGATAGTGTTATTAATCCATATGGTTTATAGTGTTATTAATCCATATGGTGGATAGTGTTATTAATCCATATGGTGGATAGTGTTATTAATCCATATGGTGGATAGTGTTATTAATCCATATGGTTATAGTGTTATTAATCCATATGGTGGATAGTGTTATTAATCCATATGGTGGATAGTGTTATTAATCCATATGGTTTATAGTGTTATTAATCCATATGGTGGATAGTGTTATTAATCCCATATGGTTTATAGTGTTATTAATCCATATGGTTTATAGTGTTATTAATCCATATGGTGGACAGTGTTATTAATCCATATGGTGGATAGTGTTATTAATCCATATGGTTTATAGTGTTATTAATCCATATGGTGGATAGTGTTATTAATCCATATGGGGGATAGTGTTATTAATCCATATGGTTTATAGTGTTATTAATCCATATGGTGGATAGTGTTATTAATCCATATGGTGGATAGTGTTATTAATCCATATGGTGGATAGTGTTATTAATCCATATAGTGGATAGTGTTATTAATCCATATGGTGGATAGTGTTATTAATCCATATGGTGGATAGTGTTATTAATCCATATGGTGGATAGCGTTATTAATCCATATGGTGGATAGTGTTATTAATCCATATGGTTTATAGTGTTATTAATCCATATGGTGGATAGTGTTATTAATCCATATGGTGGATAGTGTTATTAATCCATATGGTTTATAGTGTTATTAATCCATATGGTGGATAGTGTTATTAATCCATATGGTGGATAGTGTTATTAATCCATATGGTGGATAGTGTTATTAATCCATATGGTGGATAGTGTTATTAATCCATATGGTGGATAGTGTTATTAATCCATATGGTGGATAGTGTTATTAATCCATATGGTGGATAGTGTTATTAATCCATATGGGGATAGTGTTATTAATCCATATGGTGGATAGTGTTATTAATCCATATGGTATAGGTTATTAATCCATATGGTGGATAGTGTTATTAATCCATATGGTGGATAGTGTTATTAATCCATATGGTGGATAGTGTTATTAATCCATATGGTGGATAGTGTTATTAATCCATATGGTTTATAGTGTTATTAATCCATATGGTGGATAGTGTTATTAATCCATATGGGGGATAGTGTTATTAATCCATATGGTGGATAGTGTTATTAATCCATATGGTGGATAGTGTTATTAATCCATATGGTGGATAGTGTTATTAATCCATATGGTTTATAGTGTTATTAATCCATATGGTGGATAGTGTTATTAATCCATATGGTGGATAGTGTTATTAATCCATATGGTGGATAGTGTTATTAATCCATATGGTTTATGGTGTTATTAATCCATATGGTGGATAGTGTTATTAATCCATATGGTGGATAGTGTTATTAATCCATATGGTGGATAGTGTTATTAATCCATATGGTTTATAGTGTTATTAATCCATATGGTGGATAGTGTTATTAATCCATATGGTGGATAGTGTTATTAATCCATATGGTGGATAGTGTTATTAATCCATATGGTTTATAGTGTTATTAATCCATATGGTTTATAGTGTTATTAATCCATATGGTGGATAGTGTTATTAATCCATATGGTGGATAGTGTTATTAATCCATATGGTGGATAGTGTTATTAATCCATATGGTGGATAGTGTTATTAATCCATATGGTTTATAGTGTTATTAATCCATATGGTGGATAGTGTTATTAATCCATATGGTTTATAGTGTTATTAATCCATATGGTGGATAGTTTTATTAATCCATATGGTGGATAGTGTTATTAATCCATATGGTTTATAGTGTTATTAATCCATATGGTGGATAGTGTTATTAATCCATATGGTGGATAGTGTTATTAATCCATATGGTGGATAGTGTTATTAATCCATATGGTGGATAGTGTTATTAATCCATATGGTGGATAGTGTTATTAATCAACATGGTGGATATTGTTATTAATCCATATGGTGGTTAGTGTTATTAATCCATATGGTGGATAGTGTTATTAATCCATATGGTTTATAGTGTTATTAATCCACATGGTGGATAGTGTTATTAATCCATATGGTTTATAGTGTTATTAATCCATATGGTGGATAGTGTTATTAATCCATATGGCGGATAGTGTTATTAATTCATATAGTTTATAGTGTTATTAATCCATATGGTTTATAGTGT
>NW_026290892.1:27500-77500 GCF_023373465.1 Oncorhynchus keta
AGTCTCTTGTCTGCTTCCTCAATGGCACTGTATTCACTACCCCTAGGTCCGGGTAGTGCACTCCTGGTCTAAAGTAGTGCACTACCCCTATGGGCCCTAGTCTAAAGTAGTGCAAGCCCTAGTCTATGGGCCCTAGTCTAAAGTAGTGCACTACCCCTATGGGCCCTGGTCTAAAGTAGTGTAGTGTCACTATGGGCCCTAGTCTATGTAGTGCACTACCCTATGGGCCTGGTCAGTGCACTCTAGGGTGTCAATTCTCTCTGTTTCCCACCATCCTCACTACATGGCAGTGGGCATCAGAACCCTTCCTCTCGGAGTCTGGCCTCGTCAGGACCCTTCCTATAGGAGTCTGGCCTCGTCAGGACCCTTCCTATAGGAGTCTGGCCTCGTCAGGACCCTTCCTCTCGGAGTCTGGCCTCGTCAGGACCCTTCCTATAGGAGTCTGGCCTCGTCAGGACCCTTCCTCTAGGAGTCTGGCCTCGTCAGGACCCTTCCTCTAGGAGTCTGGCCTCGTCAGGACCCTTCCTCTAGGAGTCTGGCCACATCAGGACCCTTCCTCTAGGAGTCTGGCCTCATCAGGACCCTTCCTCTAGGAGTCTGGCCTCGTCAGGACCCTTCCTCTAGGAGTCTGGCCTCGTCAGGACCCTTTCTCCAGGAGTCTGGCCTCGCCAGGACCCTTCCTCTAGGAGTCTGGCCTCGTCAGGACCCTTCCTCTAGGAGTCTGGCCTCGTCAGGACCCTTCCTCTAGGAGTCTGGCCTCATCAGAACCCTTTCTCCAGGAGTCTGGCCTCGTCAGGACCCTTCCTCTAGGAGTCTGGCCTCATCAGAACCCTTCCTCTAGGAGTCTGGCCTCATCAGAACCCTTCCTCTCGGAGTCTGGCCTCGTCAGTTCAGGGTGTCTCTCTCTGTTTCCCACCATCCTCACTACATGGCAGTGGGCATCAGGACCCTTCCTATAGGAGTCTGGCCTCGTCAGGACCCTTCCTCTAGGAGTCTGGCCTCGTCAGGACCCTTCCTCTAGGAGTCTGGCCTCGTCAGGACCCTTCCTCTAGGAGTCTGGCCTCATCAGGACCCTTCCTCTAGGAGTCTGGCCTCGTCAGGACCCTTCCTCTAGGAGTCTGGCCTCATCAGGACCCTTCCTCTAGGAGTCTGGCCTCGTCAGGACCCTTTCTCCAGGAGTCTGGCCTCGTCAGGACCCTTTCTCCAGGAGTCTGGCCTCGTCAGGACCCTTCCTCTAGGAGTCTGGCCTCATCATAACCCTTCCTCTAGGAGTCTGGCCTCGTCAGGACCCTTCCTCTAGGAGTCTGGCCTCGTCAGGACCCTTCCTCTAGGAGTCTGGCCTCATCAGGACCCTTTCTCCAGGAGTCTGGCCTCGACAGGACCCTTCCTCTAGGAGTCTGGCCTCGTCAGGACCCTTCCTCTAGGAGTCTGGCCTCGTCAGGACCCTTCCTCTAGGAGTCTGGCCTCATCAGGACCCTTCCTCTAGGAGTCTGGCCTCGTCAGGACCCTTTCTCCAGGAGTCCGGCCTCGTCAGGACCCTTTCTCCAGGAGTCTGGCCTCGTCAGGACCCTTCCTCTAGGAGTCTGGCCTCATCATAACCCTTCCTCTAGGAGTCTGGCCTCGTCAGGACCCTTCCTCTAGGAGTCTGGCCTCGTCAGGACCCTTCCTCTAGGAGTCTGGCCTCATCAGGACCCTTTCTCCAGGAGTCTGGCCTCGACAGGACCCTTCCTCTAGGAGTCTGGCCTCATCAGGACCCTTCCTCTAGGAGTCTGGCCTCGTCAGGACCCTTTCTCCAGGAGTCTGGCCTCGTCAGGACCCTTTCTCCAGGAGTCTGGCCTCGTCAGGACCCTTCCCCTAGGAGTCTGGCCTCGTCAGGACCCTTCCTCTAGGAGTCTGGCCTCGTCAGGACCCTTCCTCTAGGAGTCTGGCCTCGTCAGGACCCTTTCTCCAGGAGTCTGGCCTCGACAGGACCCTTCCTCTAGGAGTCTGGCCTCATCAGGACCCTTCCTCTAGGAGTCTGGCCTCGTCAGGACCCTTTCTCCAGAGTCTGGCCTCGTCAGGACCCTTTCTCCAGGAGTCTATCAGGACCCTTCCCTAGGAGTCTGGCCTCGTGGTGGGAGGAGTCTGGCCTCGTCAGGACCCTTCCCCTAGGAGGGAGTCTGGCCTCGTATCAGGACCCTTCCCCTAGGAGTCTGGCCTGGTCAGGACCCTTTCTCTAGGAGTCTGGCCTCGTCAGAACCCTTCCTCTAGAGTCTGGCCTCGTCAGTTCAGGGTGTCTCTCTCTGTTTCCCACCATCCTCACTACATGGCAGTGGGCATCAGAACCCTTCCCTAGGAGTCTGGCCTCGTCAGGACCCTTTCTCTAGGAGAGTCAGGACCCTTCCTCTAGGAGTCTGACCTCGTCAGTTCAGGGTGTAAAAGCCAGACAGCTCCTAAACTGAGTAAGAGAACGTACGTTCAATCTGTCCAGAAATTATTCAAACATCTTGCCTGAACTTACAGGAACTGAAAGCTCCTGTGTCTCAGTATCCAGTAGCGACCGTCCTATTGTATTGCTGAAGCAGAGCCACTCTCCCTTCACATGTTACACATGAACTTTAACAATCTAATAATGGGAAGACATTATGGGGGAGGAGGAATGCTTAACAATCTCTGACAGGGGCTATATTTATCCAGACAGACTGTAGATGGCAAAATATCACCAAGACATCTGGATCTGGTGTGGAGAGGAGGAGGAGTGGAGGGAGGGAGGGAGAGGTATGGAGAGGAGAGGAGAGGAGAGGAGAGGAGAGAGAGAGAGAGAGGAGAGGAGAGGAGAGGAGGGAGAGAAGAGGAGAGGAGGAGAGGAGAGGAGGGGAGGGAGGGAGGGAGAGGTATGGAGAGGAGAGGAGAGGATGAGAGAGAGAGGAGAGGAGAGGAGAGGGAGGGTATGGAGAGGAGAGGAGAGGAGAGAGAGAGAGAGGAGAGGAGAGGAGAGGAGGGAGAGAAGAGGAGAGGAGAGGAGAGAGGAGATGAGAGAGGAGAGGAGAGGAGGGAGGGGAGAGGAGAGGAGAGAGAGAGGAGAGAGGTATGGAGAGAGAGGTATGGAGAGGAGAGGAGATGGAGAGAGGAGAGGAGAGGAGAGGAGGAGAGGAGAGGGATTGGAGAGGGGGTTTGAGACAAACGAGAGGTATGAGAGGAGAGGAGAGGATGAGAGAGAGAGAGAGAGGAGAGGGGGAAGAGGAGAGGTATTGAGAGGTATGGAGAGGAGGAGAGGAGAGGAGAGGAGAGAAGGGAGAGGTATGGAGAGGAGAGGAGAGAAGGGAGAGGTATGGAGAGGAGAGGTATGGAGAGGAGAGGAGAGGAGAGGAGAGGAGAGGAGAGGAGAGGAGAGGAGAGGTAAGAAGAGAGAGGTATGGAGAGGAAAGGAGAGAGAGGAGAGGAGAGGGGGAAGAGGAGAGGTATTGAGAGGTATGGAGAGGAGAGGAGAGGAGAGGAGAGGAGAGAAGGGAGAAGTATGGAGAGGAGAGGAGAGGTATGGAGAGGAGAGGAGAGGAGCGGAGAGGAGGAGAGGAGAGGAGAGGAGAGAAGGAAGAGGTATGGAGAGGAGAGAAGGAAGAGGTATGGAGAGGAGAGGAGAGTGTGTGTTGGTAACGTTACATTAGGTGCTACTGTACAGTCTCTGTTATTAGGCCCTGTCTTGTTCCTGGGTTTGAGTTACCCGACCGCACCGCACAGTAAAAAGAGAGCAGCAACAAGCCTCTGGTCTGAAAGCCCCTGGCAGCCCGCCGGCACCAGGCAGACATCTTGACTGGGCCGTCGCCGCGCCTCAGAAGACTACATAACACAACGCTGTTCAAATCAAAACTAAATACTAAAACTGCAACAAACGCCCCAATGAAATGCTAATAATGAGAGAGAGAAGAGATAAAGAGAGAAAGAGAAAGAGACAGACAGATGGAGAGAGGCCCTCTGCCCCCACCCACCAAGACCCCTCCCCCAGTCTCCCACCCACCAGTGTGCATCTCAACCCATCCCTGTCCCCCAGTCTCCTCTATGTTTCTGTCTCTCCAGTGTGTTGGATCTCAACCATCTCTCTGTGACCCCCCCCCCAGTCTCCTCTATGTTTCTGTCTCTCCAGTGTGTTGGATCTCAACCATCTCTCTGTGACCCCCCTCCCCCAGTCTCCTCTATGTTTCTGTCTCTCCAGTGTGTTGGATCTCAACCATCTCTCTGTGACCCCCCCCCCCAGTCTCCTCTATGTTTCTGTCTCTCAACCAGTGTGTTGGATCTCAACCATCTCTCTGTGACCCCCCAGTCTCCTCTATGTTTCTGTCTCTCCAGTGTGTTGGATCTCAACCATCTCTCTGTGACCCCCCAGTCTCCTCTATGTTTCTGTCTCTCCAGTGTGTTGGATCTCAACCATCTCTCTGTGACCCCCCCCCCAGTCTCCTCATGTTTCTGTCTCTCTCCAGTGTGTTGGATCTCAACCATCTCTCTGTGACCCCCCAGTCTCCTCTATGTTTCTGTCTCTCCAGTGTGTTGGATCTCAACCATCTCTCTGTGACCCCCAGTCTCCTCTATGTTTCTGTCTCTCCAGTGTGTTGGATCTCAACCATCTCTCTGTGACCCCCAGTCTCCTCTATGTTTCCCCAGTCTCCTCTATGTTTCTGTCTCTCCAGTGTGTTGGATCTCAACCATCTCTCTGTGACCCCCCCCCAGTCTCCTCTATGTTTCTGTCTCTCCAGTGTGTTGGATCTCAACCATCTCTCTGTGATCTCAACCCCTCCCCCCAGTCTCCTCTATGTTTCTGTCTCTCCAGTGTGTTGGATCTCAACCATCTCTCTGTGACCCCCCCCCCCAGTCTCCTCTATGTTTCTGTCTCTCCAGTGTGTTGGATCTCAACCATCTCTCTGTGACCCCCCCCCCAGTCTCCTCTATGTTTCTGTCTCTCCAGTGTGTTGGATCTCAACCATCTCTCTGTGACCCCCCAGTCTCCTCTATGTTTCTGTCTCTCCAGTGTGTTGGATCTCAACCATCTCTCTGTGACCCCCCCCCCCCCCAGTCTCCTCTATGTTTCTGTCTCTCCAGTGTGTTGGATCTCAACCATCTCTCTGTGACCCCCAGTCTCCTCTATGTTTCTGTCTCTCCAGTGTGTTGGATCTCAACCATCTCTCTGTGACCCCCCAGTCTCCTCTATGTTTCTGTCTCTCCAGTGTGTTGGATCTCAACCATCTCTCTGTGACCCCCCCAGTCTCCTCTATGTTTCTGTCTCTCCAGTGTGTTGGATCTCAACCATCTCTCTGTGATCTCTCCCCCCAGTCTCCTCTATGTTTCTGTCTCTCCAGTGTGTTGGATCTCAACCATCTCTCTGTGACCCCCCCCCCCAGTCTCCTCTATGTTTCTGTCTCTCCAGTGTGTTGGATCTCAACCATCTCTCTGTGACCCCCCAGTCTCCTCTATGTTTCTGTCTCTCCAGTGTGTTGGATCTCAACCATCTCTCTGTGATCTCAACCCCCCCCCAGTCTCCTCTATGTTTCTGTCTCTCCAGTGTGTTGGATCTCAACCATCTCTCTGTGACCCCCCCCCCCCCCCCAGTCTCCTCTATGTTTCTGTCTCTCCAGTGTGTTGGATCTCAACCATCTCTCTGTGACCCCCCCCCAGTCTCCTCTATGTTTCTGTCTCTCCAGTGTGTTGGATCTCAACCATCTCTCTGTGACCCCCCCCCCAGTCTCCTCTATGTTTCTGTCTCTCCAGTGTGTTGGATCTCAACCATCTCTCTGTGACCCCCAGTCTCCTCTATGTTTCTGTCTCTCCAGTGTGTTGGATCTCAACCATCTCTCTGTGACCCCCAGTCTCCTCTATGTTTCTGTCTCTCCAGTGTGTTGGATCTCAACCATCTCTCTGTGACCCCCCCCAGTCTCCTCTATGTTTCTGTCTCTCCAGTGTGTTGGATCTCAACCATCTCTCTGTGACCCCCCCCCCAGTCTCCTCTATGTTTCTGTCTCTCCAGTGTGTTGGATCTCAACCATCTCTCTGTGACCCCCCCCCCCAGTCTCCTCTATGTTTCTGTCTCTCCAGTGTGTTGGATCTCAACCATCTCTCTGTGACCCCCAGTCTCCTCTATGTTTCTGTCTCTCCAGTGTGTTGGATCTCAACCAATTCTCTCTGTGACCCCCCCCCCAGTCTCCTCTATGTTTCTGTCTCTCCAGTGTGTTGGATCTCAACCATCTCTCTGTGACCCCCCCCAGTCTCCTCTATGTTTCTGTCTCTCCAGTGTGTTGGATCTCAACCATCTCTCTGTGACCCCCCCCCCCAGTCTCCTCTATGTTTCTGTCTCTCCAGTGTGTTGGATCTCAACCATCTCTCTGTGACCCCCCCCCCCCAGTCTCCTCTATGTTTCTGTCTCTCCAGTGTGTTGGATCTCAACCATCTCTCTGTGACCCCCCAGTCTCCTCTATGTTTCTGTCTCTCCAGTGTGTTGGATCTCAACCATCTCTCTGTGACCCCCCCAGTCTCCTCTATGTTTCTGTCTCTCCAGTGTGTTGGATCTCAACCATCTCTCTGTGACCCCCAGTCTCCTCTATGTTTCTGTCTCTCCAGTGTGTTGGATCTCAACCATCTCTCTGTGACCCCCCAGTCTCCTCTATGTTTCTGTCTCTCCAGTGTGTTGGATCTCAACCATCTCTCTGTGACCCCCCCCCCCAGTCTCCTCTATGTTTCTGTCTCTCCAGTGTGTTGGATCTCAACCATCTCTCTGTGACCCCCCAGTCTCCTCTATGTTTCTGTCTCTCCAGTGTGTTGGATCTCAACCATCTCTCTGTGACCCCCCAGTCTCCTCTATGTTTCTGTCTCTCCAGTGTGTTGGATCTCAACCATCTCTCTGTGACCCCCCCCCCCCCAGTCTCCTCTATGTTTCTGTCTCTCCAGTGTGTTGGATCTCAACCATCTCTCTGTGACCCCCCCCCCAGTCTCCTCTATGTTTCTGTCTCTCCAGTGTGTTGGATCTCAACCATCTCTCTGTGACCCCCCCCCAGTCTCCTCTATGTTTCTGTCTCTCCAGTGTGTTGGATCTCAACCATCTCTCTGTGACCCCCCAGTCTCCTCTATGTTTCTGTCTCTCCAGTGTGTTGGATCTCAACCATCTCTCTGTTTCTGTCTCTCCCCCCAGTCTCCTCTATGTTTCTGTCTCTCCAGTGTGTTGGATCTCAACCATCTCTCTGTGACCCCCAGTCTCCTCTATGTTTCTGTCTCTCCAGTGTGTTGGATCTCAACCATCTCTCTGTGACCCCCCCCCCAGTCTCCTCTATGTTTCTGTCTCTCCAGTGTGTTGGATCTCAACCATCTCTCTGTGACCCCCCCCCCAGTCTCCTCTATGTTTCTGTCTCTCCAGTGTGTTGGATCTCAACCATCTCTCTGTGACCCCCCAGTCTCCTCTATGTTTCTGTCTCTCCAGTGTGTTGGATCTCAACCATCTCTCTGTGACCCCCCAGTCTCCTCTATGTTTCTGTCTCTCCAGTGTGTTGGATCTCAACCATCTCTCTGTGACCCCCCCCAGTCTCCTCTATGTTTCTGTCTCTCCAGTGTGTTGGATCTCAACCATCTCTCTGTGACCCCCCCCAGTCTCCTCTATGTTTCTGTCTCTCCAGTGTGTTGGATCTCAACCATCTCTCTGTGACCCCCAGTCTCCTCTATGTTTCTGTCCCAGATCTCCATCTCTCTATGTTTCTATGTTTCTGTCTCTCCAGTGTGTTGGATCTCAACCATCTCTCTGTGACCCCCCCAGTCTCCTCTATGTTTCTGTCTCTCCAGTGTGTTGGATCTCAACCATCTCTCTGTGACCCCCAGTCTCCTCTATGTTTCTGTCTCTCCAGTGTGTTGGATCTCAACCATCTCTCTGTGACCCCCCAGTCTCCTCTATGTTTCTGTCTCTCCAGTGTGTTGGATCTCAACCATCTCTCTGTGACCCCCCAGTCTCCTCTATGTTTCTGTCTCTCCAGTGTGTTGGATCTCAACCATCTCTCTGTGACCCCCAGTCTCCTCTATGTTTCTGTCTCTCCAGTGTGTTGGATCTCAACCAACCATGTTTCTGTCTCTCCTGTGATCTCAACCATCCCCCAGTCTCCTCTATGTTTCTGTCTCTCCAGTGTGTTGGATCTCAACCATCTCTCTGTGACCCCCAGTCTCCTCTATGTTTCTGTCTCTCCAGTGTGTTGGATCTCAACCATCTCTCTGTGACCCCCCCAGTCTCCTCTATGTTTCTGTCTCTCCAGTGTGTTGGATCTCAACCATCTCTCTGTGACCCCCAGTCTCCTCTATGTTTCTGTCTCTCCAGTGTGTTGGATCTCAACCATCTCTCTGTGACCCCCCCAGTCTCCTCTATGTTTCTGTCTCTCCAGTGTGTTGGATCTCAACCATCTCTCTGTGACCCCCCCAGTCTCCTCTATGTTTCTGTCTCTCCAGTGTGTTGGATCTCAACCATCTCTCTGTGATCCCCCCCCCCAGTCTCTCTATGTTTCTGTCTCTATGTTTCTGTCTCTCTGTGACCCCCAGTGTGTTGGATCTCAACCATCTCTCTGTGACCCCCCAGTCTCCTCTATGTTTCTGTCTCTCCAGTGTGTTGGATCTCAACCATCTCTCTGTGACCCCCCAGTCTCCTCTATGTTTCTGTCTCTCCAGTGTGTTGGATCTCAACCATCTCTCTGTGACCCCCCCCCCCAGTCTCCTCTATGTTTCTGTCTCTCCAGTGTGTTGGATCTCAACCATCTCTCTGTGACCCCCCCCCAGTCTCCTCTATGTTTCTGTCTCTCCAGTGTGTTGGATCTCAACCATCTCTCTGTGACCCCCCAGTCTCCTCTATGTTTCTTTCAGTGTGTTGGTCTCTGACCCCCAGTCTCCTCTATGTTTCTGTCTCTCCAGTGTGTTGGATCTCAACCATCTCTCTGTGACCCCCCCCAGTCTCCTCTATGTTTCTGTCTCTCCAGTGTGTTGGATCTCAACCATCTCTCTGTGACCCCCCAGTCTCCTCTATGTTTCTGTCTCTCCAGTGTGTTGGATCTCAACCATCTCTCTGTGACCCCCCAGTCTCCTCTATGTTTCTGTCTCTCCAGTGTGTTGGATCTCAACCATCTCTCTGTGACCCCCCAGTCTCCTCTATGTTTCTGTCTCTCCAGTGTGTTGGATCTCAACCATCTCTCTGTGACCCCCCAGTCTCCTCTATGTTTCTGTCTCTCCAGTGTGTTGGATCTCAACCATCTCTCTGTGACCCCCCCCCAGTCTCCTCTATGTTTCTGTCTCTCCAGTGTGTTGGATCTCAACCATCTCTCTGTGACCCCCCCCCCAGTCTCCTCTATGTTTCTGTCTCTCCAGTGTGTTGGATCTCAACCATCTCTCTGTGACCCCCCCAGTCCCCCAGTCTCCTCTATGTTTCTGTCTCTCCAGTGTGTTGGATCTCAACCATCTCTCTGTGACCCCCAGTCTCCTCTATGTTTCTGTCTCTCCAGTGTGTTGGATCTCAACCATCTCTCTGTGACCCCCCAGTCTCCTCTATGTTTCTGTCTCTCCAGTGTGTTGGATCTCAACCATCTCTCTGTGACCCCCAGTCTCCTCTATGTTTCTGTCTCTCCAGTGTGTTGGATCTCAACCATCTCTCTGTGACCCCCCAGTCTCCTCTATGTTTCTGTCTCTCCAGTGTGTTGGATCTCAACCATCTCTCTGTGACCCCCAGTCTCCTCTATGTTTCTGTCTCTCCAGTGTGTTGGATCTCAACCATCTCTCTGTGACCCCCCTCCCCCAGTCCCTCTATGTTTCTGTCCTCAGTGTGTTGGATCTCAACCATGTTTCTGTCTCTCCAGTGTGTTGGATCTCAACCATCTCTCTGTGACCCCCCAGTCTCCTCTATGTTTCTGTCTCTCCAGTGTGTTGGATCTCAACCATCTCTCTGTGACCCCCCCCCCAGTCTCCTCTATGTTTCTGTCTCTCCAGTGTGTTGGATCTCAACCATCTCTCTGTGACCCCCAGTCTCCTCTATGTTTCTGTCTCTCCAGTGTGTTGGATCTCAACCATCTCTCTGTGACCCCCCCCCAGTCTCCTCTATGTTTCTGTCTCTCCAGTGTGTTGGATCTCAACCATCTCTCTGTGACCCCCAGTCTCCTCTATGTTTCTGTCTCTCCAGTGTGTTGGATCTCAACCATCTCTCTGTGACCCCCAGTCTCCTCTATGTTTCTGTCTCTCCAGTGTGTTGGATCTCAACCATCTTGACCCCCAGTCTCCTCTATGTTTCTGTCTCTCCAGTGTGTTGGATCTCAACCATCTCTCTGTGACCCCCCCCCCAGTCTCCTCTATGTTTCTGTCTCTCCAGTGTGTTGGATCTCAACCATCTCTCTGTGACCCCCAGTCTCCTCTATGTTTCTGTCTCTCCAGTGTGTTGGATCTCAACCATCTCTCTGTGACCCCCCCAGTCTCCTCTATGTTTCTGTCTCTCCAGTGTGTTGGATCTCAACCATCTCTCTGTGACCCCCCAGTCTCCTCTATGTTTCTGTCTCTCCAGTGTGTTGGATCTCAACCATCTCTCTGTGACCCCCCAGTCTCCTCTATGTTTCTGTCTCTCCAGTGTGTTGGATCTCAACCATCTCTCTGTGACCCCCAGTCTCCTCTATGTTTCTGTCTCTCCAGTGTGTTGGATCTCAACCATCTCTCTGTGACCCCCCAGTCTCCTCTATGTTTCTGTCTCTCCAGTGTGTTGGATCTCAACCATCTCTCTGTGACCCCCCCCAGTCTCCTCTATGTTTCTGTCTCTCCAGTGTGTTGGATCTCAACCATCTCTCTGTGACCCCCCCCAGTCTCCTCTATGTTTCTGTCTCTCCAGTGTGTTGGATCTCAACCATCTCTCTGTGACCCCCCCCCAGTCTCCTCTATGTTTCTGTCTCTCCAGTGTGTTGGATCTCAACCATCTCTCTGTGACCCCCCAGTCTCCTCTATGTTTCTGTCTCTCCAGTGTGTTGGATCTCAACCATCTCTCTGTGACCCCCCAGTCTCCTCTATGTTTCTGTCTCTCCAGTGTGTTGGATCTCAACCATCTCTCTGTGACCCCCCCCCCCAGTCTCCTCTATGTTTCTGTCTCTCAGTGTGTTGGATCTCAACCATCTCTCTGTGACCCCCCAGTCTCCTCTATGTTTCTGTCTCTCCAGTGTGTTGGATCTCAACCATCTCTCTGTGATCTCAACCATCTCCCCCAGTCTCCTCTATGTTTCTGTCTCTCCAGTGTGTTGGATCTCAACCATCTCTCTGTGACCCCCCCCCAGTCTCCTCTATGTTTCTGTCTCTCCAGTGTGTTGGATCTCAACCATCTCTCTGTGACCCCCCCCCCCAGTCTCCTCTATGTTTCTGTCTCTCCAGTGTGTTGGATCTCAACCATCTCTCTGTGACCCCCCTCCCCCAGTCTCCTCTATGTTTCTGTCTCTCCAGTGTGTTGGATCTCAACCATCTCTCTGTGACCCCCAGTCTCCTCTATGTTTCTGTCTCTCCAGTGTGTTGGATCTCAACCATCTCTCTGTGACCCCCAGTCTCCTCTATGTTTCTGTCTCTCCAGTGTGTTGGATCTCAACCATCTCTCTGTGACCCCCCCCAGTCTCCTCTATGTTTCTGTCTCTCCAGTGTGTTGGATCTCAACCATCTCTCTGTGACCCCCCCCCAGTCTCCTCTATGTTTCTGTCTCTCCAGTGTGTTGGATCTCAACCATCTCTCTGTGACCCCCAGTCTCCTCTATGTTTCTGTCTCTCCAGTGTGTTGGATCTCAACCATCTCTCTGTGACCCCCCAGTCTCCTCTATGTTTCTGTCTCTCCAGTGTGTTGGATCTCAACCATCTCTCTGTGACCCCCAGTCTCCTCTATGTTTCTGTCTCTCCAGTGTGTTGGATCTCAACCATCTCTCTGTGACCCCCAGTCTCCTCTATGTTTCTGTCTCTCCAGTGTGTTGGATCTCAACCATCTCTCTGTGACCCCCAGTCTCCTCTATGTTTCTGTCTCTCCAGTGTGTTGGATCTCAACCATCTCTCTGTGACCCCCCCCCCCAGTCTCCTCTATGTTTCTGTCTCTCCAGTGTGTTGGATCTCAACCATCTCTCTGTGACCCCCAGTCTCCTCTATGTTTCTGTCTCTCCAGTGTGTTGGATCTCAACCATCTCTCCTGAATCCCCCAGTCTCCTCTATGTTTCTGTCTCTCCAGTGTGTTGGATCTCAACCATCTCTCTGTGACCCCAACTAGTCTTCATGTTTCTGTCTCTCAGTGTGTTGGATCTCAACCATCTCTCTGTGACCCCCCAGTCCCCAGTTTCTGTCTCTATGTTTCTGTCTCTGACCCCCAGTGTCTTGGATCTCAACCATCTCTCTGTCCCCCCCAGTCTCCTCTATGTTTCTGTCTCTCCAGTGTGTTGGATCTCAACCATCTCTCTGTGACCCCCCCCAGTCTCCTCTATGTTTCTGTCTCTCCAGTGTGTTGGATCTCAACCATCTTCTGTCCCCCCAGTCTCCTCTATGTTTCTGTCTCTCCAGTGTGTTGGATCTCAACCATCTCTCTGTGACCCCCCAGTCTCCTCTATGTTTCTGTCTTCCAGTGTGTTGGATCTCAACCATCTCAGTGTCCCCTGGATCTCCTCATTTCTGTCCAGTGTGTTGGATCTCCAACCATCTCTCTGTGACCCCCAGTCTCCTCTATGTTTCTGTTCCAGTGTGTTGGATCTCAGGACCATCTCTCTGTACCCCCCCAGTCTGCTCTATGTTTCTGTCTCTCCAGTGTGTTGGATCTCAACCATCTCTCTGTGAACTCCCTCTCTCCTCCCTCTTGGTCTGTTTCCCAGTGAGATCCCAGAGAGACCAGGCCCAGAACCCCTGTCTTGGTCTGTTTGTACCCCGGTGAGATCCCAGAGACCAGGCCCAGAACCCCTCTTGGTCTGTTTGTACAGCGGTTTAGATCCCAGAGAGACCAGGCCCAGAACCCCTCTTGGTCTGTTTGTACATCTCCGACCCCCCCCAGTTTAGATCCCAGAGAGACCAGGCCCAGAACCCCCTCTTGGTCTGTTTGTACAGCGGTGAGATCCCAGAGAGACCAGGCCCAGAACCCCTCTTGGTCTGTTTGTACAGCGGTTTAGATCCCAGAGAGACCAGGCCCAGAACCCCTCTTGGTCTGTTTGTACAGCGGTGAGATCCCAGAGAGACCAGGCCCAGAACCCCTCTTGGTCTGTTTGTACAGCGGTTTAGATCCCAGAGAGACCAGGCCCAGAACCCCTCTTGGTCTGTTTGTACAGCGGTGAGATCCCAGAGAGACCAGGCCCAGAACCCCTCTTGGTCTGTTTGTACAGAGGTGAGATCCCAGAGACCAGGCCCAGAACCCCTCTTGGTCTGTCTTTGTACAGCCAGCGGTTTAGATCCCAGAGAGACCAGGCCCAGAACCCCTCTTGGTCTGTTTGTACAGCGGTTTAGATCCCAGAGAGACCAGGCCCAGAACCCCTCTTGGTCTGTTTGTACAGCGGTGAGATCCCAGAGAGACCAGGCCCAGAACCCCTCTTGGTCTGTTTGTACAGCGGTTTAGATCCCAGAGAGACCAGGCCCAGAACCCCTCTTGGTCTGTTTTACCCTCTTGCCCAGAACTCTGTCTGTTTGTACAGAGGTTTAGATCCCAGAGACCAGGCCCAGAACCCCTCTTGGTCTGTTTGTACAGCGGTTTAGATCCCAGAGAGACCAGGCCCAGAACCCCTCTTGGTCTGTTTGTACAGCGGTTTAGATCCCAGAGAGACCAGGCCCAGAACCCCTCTTGGTCTGTTTGTACAGCGGTGAGATCCCACAGAGACCAGGCCCAGAACCCCTCTTGGTCTGTTTGTACAGCTGGTGAGATCCCAGAGAGACCAGGCCCAGAACCCCTCTTGGTCTGTTTGTACAGCGGTGAGATCCCAGAGAGACCAGGCCCAGAACCCCTCTTGGTCTGTTTGTGCAGCGGTTTAGATCCCAGAGAGACCAGGCCCAGAACCCCTCTTGGTCTGTTTGTACAGCGGTGAGATCCCAGAGAGACCAGGCCCCCAGCCAGTGGACGTTGTTATTGCGGTGGTTTGTGTTGTCATCCAAGTGGAGAACCCAACACACCTCGTGGCTGTTACATCCCTCCCTGGACCGGCTGGGGTTTCTGTAAGGAGTTTATGTCTGCATCTCTAATGGTACCCTATTCCCCTATATAGTGCACTACTTTTGACCAGAGCCTATATAGGGAATAGAGAGGGGGGCATTTAGTGCACATATCTGATTAGCTCGACTACATTACCATATGGACCAATGTACTGCTCCGACGGTTAGTTTGATTTCCCACAAATCCACGTTGTCTTCTTCCTCTCCGACTGCAGTCTGTGAGTTCAGGAGGAGAGAGGTTAAGGTAGGCCGTAGAGGAGAAACGGTACTGTGCTTTTACGCCATCGGGCCAAATCAAGTCCTCCTCCTCATGACGTGTTTAAAGTCTTGTCTTTACCAATTGACCTCTGAGGAGGAGAATATGCAATTCGGCCACAATATTTAGCATTTATTTTCTTGGTATTTGGGGTATCCATGGCGATGGGGCTTGTTCACTGGTAGTGCTGACAATGGTGCCGCAGTGCCAAACAGAGAGAGAGAGAGAGAAATTCCATAACTCCTCATGACCTATCAGAACAAAATGAACCATGGATGAGCTGAACGAGCTGAACGATGGGCGATGAATGAGCTGTATGATGGATGGCTGAGCGATGGACAGCTGAGCTGAGCGATGGACGAGCTGAGCGATGGGACGAGCTGAACGAGCTGAGCGATGGACGAGCTGAACGATGGACGAGCTGAACGATGGACGAGCTGAATGATGAGCTGAGCGATGGACGAGCTGAGCGATGATGAGCTGAGCGATGGATGAGCTGAGCGATGGACGAGCTGAGCGATGGACGAGCTGAGCGATGGGAGCTGAGCGATGGATGAGCTGAAAGAGCTGAACGATGGATGAGCTGAGCGATGGGGCTGAGCTGAATGATGGACGAGCTGAGCGATGGATGAGCTGATGGCGATGGAGCGAGCGATGCTGAGCGATGGACGAGCTGAATGATGGATGAGCTGAACGATGGATGAGCTGAACGATGGATGAGCTGAACGATGGACGAGCTGAGCGATGGATGAGCTGAGCGATGGGCGAGCTGAACGAGCTGAAAGAGCTGAACGATGGACGAGCTGAACGATGGACGGGCTGAACGAGGCTGAACGATGCGCGAGCTGAAAGAGCTGTACGATGGACGGGCTGAACGATGGACGAGCTGAAAGAGGCTGAACGATGCGCGAGCTGAAAGAGCTGTACGATGGACGGGCTGAACGATGGACGAGCTGAAAGAGCTGAACGATGGACGGGCTGAACGATGGACGAGCTGAATGATGGACGAATGTGTGTCCTTTCCTAATGTCTAACTGTCTAACAGACTTATCCCTGTGTGTCCTTTCCTATTGTCTAACTGTCTAACAGACTTATCCCTGTGTGTCCTTTCCTATTGTCTAACTGTCTAACAGACTTATCCCTGTGTGTCCTTTCCTAATGTCTGTCTAACAGACTTATCCCTGTGTGTCCTTTCCTAATGTCTAACTGTCTAACAGACTTATCCCTGTGTGTCCTTTCCTATTGTCTAACTGTCTAACAGACTTATCCCTGTGTGTCCTTTCCTGTTGTCTAACTGTCCTAACAGACTTATCCCTGTGTGTCCTTTCCTAATGTCTGTCTATATAACACCGTAGACCCTGTGTGTCCTCTGTAACCTCCTGTGTGTCCTGTGTGTCCCTGTAACCTCCTGTATAACCTCCTGGACCGTAGACCCTGTGTGTCCTCTGTAACCTCCTGGACCGTAGACCCTCTGTGTCCTCTGTAACCTCCTGGACCGTAGACCCTGTGTGTCCTCTGTAACCTCCTGGACCGTAGACCCTGTGTGTCCTGTATAACCTCCTGGACCGTAGACCCTGTGTGTCTTCTAACCTCCTGGACCGTAGACCCTGTGTGTCCTGTATAACCTCCTGGACCGTAGACCCTGTGTGTCCTCTAACCTCCTGGACCGTAGACCCTGTGTGTCGTCTGTAACCTCCTGGACCGTAGACCCTGTGTGTCCTCTGTAACCTCCTGGACCGTAGACCCTGTGTGTCCTATATAACCTCCTGGACCGTAGACCCTTGTGTAACCTCCTATAACTCTGTGTGTCCTGTATAACCTCCTGGACCGTAGACCCTTTGTGTCCTATATAACCTCCTGGACCGTAGACCCTGTGTGTCCTCTGTAACCTCCTGTATAACCTCCTGTATAACCTCCTGGACCGTAGACCCTGTTTGTCCTCTGTAACCTCCTGTATAACCTCCTGTATAACCTCCTGGACCGTAGACTCTGTGTCCTGTATAACCTCCTGGACTGTAGACCCTGTTTGTCCTCTGTAACCTCCTGGACCGTAGACCCTGTGTGTGTCCTCTGTTATCTCCTGTATAACCTTCTGGACCGGAGACCCTGTTTGTCCTCTGTAACCTCCTGTGATCACCTCCTGGACCGTAGACCCTGTTTGTCCTGGATAACCTCCTGTATAACCTCCTGGACCGTAGACCATGTGTGTCCTCTGTAACCTCCTGGACCGTAGACCCTGTGTGTCCTGTATAACCTCCTGGACCGTAGACCCTGTGTGTCCTGTATAACCTCCTGGACCGTAGACCCTGTGTGTCCTCTGTAACCTCCTGGACCGTAGACCCTGTGTGTCCTCTGTATAACCTCCTGGACCGTAGACCCTGTGTGTCCTGTATAACCTCCTGGACCGTAGACCCTTTGTGTCCTCTGTAACCTCCTGGACCGTAGACCCTGTGTGTCCTATATAACCTCCTGGACCGTAGACCCTGTGTGTCCTGTATAACCTCCTGGACCGTAGACCCTGTGTGTCCTCTATAACCTCCTGGACCGTAGACCCTGTGTGTCCTGTATAACCTCCTGGACCGTAGACCCTGTGTGTCCTGTATAACCTCCTGGACCGTAGACCCTGTGTGTCCTGTATAACCTCCTGGACCTTAGACCCTGTGTGTCCTCTATAACCTCCTGGACCATAGACCCTGTGTGTCCTGTATAACCTCCTGGACCGTAGACCCTGTGTGTCCTGTATAACCTCCTGGACCGTAGACTCCTGTGTGTCCTCTGTAACCTCCTGGACCATAGACCCTGTGTGTCCTGTATAACCTCCTGGACCGTAGACCCTGTGTGTCCTGTGTAACCTCCTGTATAACCCCTGTACCGTAGACCCTGTGTGTCCTCTGTAACCTCCTGTATAACCTCCTGTATAACCTCCTGTACCGTAGACCCTGTGTGTCCTGTATAACCTCCTGGACCGTAGACCCTGTGTGTCCTGTATAACCTCCTGTACCGTAGACCCTGTGTGTCCTCTGTAACCTCCTGTATAACCTCCTGTATAACCCCCTGTACCGTAGACCCTGTGTGTCCTCTGTAACCTCCTGTATAACCTCCTGTATAACCCCCTGTACCGTAGACCCTGTGTGTCCTGTATAACCTCCTGTATAACCCCCTGTACCGTAGACCCTGTGTGTCCTCTGTAACCTCCTGTATAACCTCCTGTATAACCCCCTGTACCGTAGACCCTGTGTGTCCTGTATAACCTCCTGTATAACCCCCTGTACCGTAGACCCTGTGTGTCCTGTATAACCTCCTGTATAACCCCCTGTACCGTAGACCCTGTGTGTCCTGTATAACCTCCTGTATAACCCCCTGTACTGTAGACCCTGTGTGTCCTGTATAACCTCCTGTATAACCTCCTGGACCGTAGACCCTGTGTGTCCTGTATAACCTCCTGTATAACCCCCTGTACCGTAGACCCTGTGTGTCCTGTATAGCGCTCTACCGTGGAGTTTACCAGAGGCCTTTCTAAAGAAGAGCTTACGGCTTGACGTTGTTTTCATATTCAGGCCGTTTTCATCTGATTTGCCGTTGGTATTAGTTTCCCCGATGTTTCCTAACTGTAAATTCTACTTAGTCAGACAGTACCACGGGCAGACAAACTATTTATTAAAATGGGTAGTGAGAAGGTGATTTACTAAACTTTCCCCCAACAGTTTCCTGATTGATTTTTTTTTTGGTCTAAAATGCCGAGCGTTTTCCATCTCAGATCAGTTTACAGGGATTATGGTATATCTATCAAATCCCTGGAAGACGTTGTGCTGGGAAAAGATCCCTGCAACAAATTTGTGAAAAAGTCGGTATGGAAAATAGGATGCATTTGAAATGATTTTGAAAGCCCGTGTTGTCCATCATAACCCGTGTATGAAAACAGCAGCGAGCGTCTTCGTGGGCGTCTGAAACAGATCACATGACGCTGGGACAACAACAGGAGAAAGATCTCTACAATGCTAACTGGACGAACAGCAGTAAACGTAGACACTAGGTGGGCATCCCAAATGGCACCCCATTCCCTTTGTAGTGCACTACTGTTGACCATGGTCCATAGGGCTCTAGGGCTCGATAGAGTTTCCTTATTACCCAGACTCCTCTCTGTTATTACCCAGTCTCCTCTCTGTTATTACCCAGTCTCCTCTCTGTTATTACCCAGTCTCCTCTCTGTTATTACCCAGCCTCCTCTCTGTTATTACCCAGCCTCCTCTCTGTTATTACCCAGTCTCCTCTCTGTTATTACCCAGTCTCCTCTCTGTTATTACCCGGTCTCCTCTCTGTTATTACCCAGTCTCCTCTCTGTTATTGCAGTCTCCTCTCTGTTATTACCCAGTCTCCTCTCTGTTGTTACCCAGACTCCTCTCTGCCTTATTACCCAGACTCCTCTCTGTTGTTACCCAGTCTCCTCTCTGTTATTACCCAGTCTCCTCTCTGTTATTACCCAGTCTCCTCTCTGTTATTACCCAGTCTCCTCTCTGTTATTACCCAGTCTCCTCTATGTTATGCAGTCTCCTCTCTGTTATTACCCAATCTCCCTCTCTGTTATTACCCAGTCTCCTCTCTGTTATTACACAGTCTCCCTCTCTGACTCCTCTCTGTTATTACCCAGTCTCCTCTCTGTTATTACCCAGTCTCCTCTCTGTTATTACCCAGTCTCCTCTCTGTTATTACCCAGTCTCCTCTCTGTTATTACCCAGTCTCCTCTCTGTTATTACCCAGTCTCCTCTCTGTTATTACCCAGTCTCCTCTCTGTTATTACCCAGTCTCCTCTCTGTTATTACCCAGTCTCCTCTCTGTTATTACCCAGTCTCCTCTCTGTTATTACCCAGTCTCCTCTCTGTTATTACCCAGTCTCCTCTCTGTTATTACCCAGTCTCCTCTCTGTTATTACCCAGTCTCCTCTGTTATTACCCAATCTCCTCTCTGTTATTACACAGTCTCCTCTCTGTTATTACCCAGTCTCCTCTCTGTTATTACCCAGTCTCCTCTCTGTTATTGTCTCCTCTCTGTTATTACCCAGTCTCCTCTCTGTTATTACCCAGTCTCCTCTCTGTTATTACCCAGTCTCCTCTCTGTTGTTACCCAGTCTCCTCTCTGTTATTACCCAGTCTCCTCTCTGTTAGTTACCCAGTCTCCTCTCTGTTATTACCCAGTCTCCTCTCTGTTATTACCCAGTCTCCTCTCTGTTGTTACCCAGACTCCTCTCTGTTATTACCCAGACTCTCTCTCTGTAGTTACCCAGACTCCTCTCTGTTATTACCCAGTCTCCTCTCTGCCTTATTACCCAGACTCCTCTCTGTTATTACCCAGCCTACCCAGACTCCTCTCTGTTATTACAAAGTCTCCTCTCTGTTATTACCCCTCTCTCTGTTATTACCCAGTCTCCTCTCCGTTATTACCCAGTCTCCTTTCTGTTATTACCCAGTCTCCTGTTATTAATCTGTTATTACCCAGTCTCCTCTCTGTTATTACCCAGTGTCCTCTCTGTTATTACCCAGTCTCCTCTCTGTTATTACTCAGTCTCCTCTCTGTTATTACCCAGTCTCCAATCTGTTATTGTGGTGTAATAGACCTTATCCACCCTGTGGTGTAATAGACTATATCCACCCTGTGGCGTAATAGACTATATCCACCCTGTGGTGTAATAGACTACATCCACCCTGTGGTGTAATAGACTACAGTATATCCACCCTGTGGTGTAATAGACTACAGTATATCCACCCTGTGGTAGAATAGACTATATCCACCCTGTGGTGTAATAGACTATATCCACACTGTGGTGTAATAGACTACAGTATATCCACACTGTGGTGTAATAGACTACAGTATATCCACCATGTGTTGTAATAGACTACAGTATATCCACCCTGTGGTGTAATAGACTACAGTATATCCACCCTGTGGTGTAATAGACTATATCCACCCTGTGGTGTAATAGACTACAGTATATCCACCCTGTGGTGTAATAGACTATATCCACCCTGTGGTGTAATAGACTATATCCACCCTGTGGTGTAATAGACTATACCCACCCTGTGGTGTAATAGACTATATCCACCCTGTGGTGTAATAGACTACAGTATATCCACCCTGTGGTGTAATAGACTATATCCACCCTGTGGTGTAATAGACTACAGTATATCCACCCTTTGATGTAATAGACTATATCCACCCTGTGGTGTAATAGACTATATCTACCCTGTGGTGTAATAGACTATATCCACCCTGTGGTGTAATAGACTACATCCACCCTGTGGTGGAATAGACTATATCCACCCTGTGGTGTAATAGACTATATCCACCCTGTGGTGTAATACACTATATCCACCCTGTGGTGTAATAGACCATATCCACCCTGTGCTGTAATACACTATATCCACCCTGTGGTGTAATAGACCATATCCACCCTGTGCTGTAATACACTATATCCACCCTGTGGTGGAATAGACTATATCCACCCTGTGGTGTAATAGACTATATCCACCCCTGTGGTGTAATAGACTATATCTACCCTGTGGTGTAATAGGCTATATCCACCCTGTGGTGTAATAGACTACAGTATATCCACCCTGTGGTGTAATAGACTATATCCACCCTGTGGTGTAATAGACTATATCCACCCTGTGGTGTAATAGACTATATCCACCCTGTGGTGTAATAGACCTTATCCACCCTGCAGTGTAATAGACTATATCCACCCTGTGGTGTAAAAGACTATATCCACCCTGTGGTGTAATAGACTATATCCACCCTGTGGTGTAATAGACTATATCCACCCTGTGGTGTAATAGACTATATCCACCCTGTGGTGTAATAGACTATATCTGCCCTGTGGTGTAATAGACTATATCTACCCTGTGGTGTAATAGACTATATCCACCCTGTGGTGGAATAGACTATATCCACCCTGTGGTGTAATAGACTATATCCACCCTGCGGTGTAATAGACTATATCCACCCTGTGGTGTAATAGACTATATCCACCCTGTGGTGTAATAGACTATATCCACCCTGTGATGTAATAGACTATATCCACCCTGTGGTGTAATAGACTATATCTACCCTGTGGTGTAATAGACTATATATACCCTGTGGTGTAATAGGCTATATCCACCCTGTGGTGTAATAGACTATATCCACCCTGTGGTGTAATAGACTATATCCACCCTGTGGTGTAATAGACTATATCCACCCTGTGGTGTAATAGACTATATCCACCCTGTGGTGTAATAGACTATATCCACCCTGTGGTGTAATAGACTATATCCACCCTGTGGTGTAATAGACTATATCCACCCTGTGGTGGAATAGACTATATCCACCCTGTGGTGTAATAGACTATATCCACCCTGTGGTGGAATAGACTATATCCACCCTGTGGTGTAATAGACTATATCCACCCTGTGGTGGAATAGACTATATCCACCCTGTGGTGTAATAGACTATATCCACCCTGTGGTAGAAGGATGGGAAGACTGGCCTTCTGAAGGGGTAGAAGGGTGGGGAGACGGGCCTTCTGAAGGGTGGGGAGACGGGCCTTCTGAAGGGGTAGAAGGATATTTATTACCCAGTCTCCTCGCTGTTGTACCCAGACTCCTCTCTGTTATTACCCAGTCTCTCTCTGTTGTTACCCAGTCTCCTCGCTGTTATTACCCAGACTCCTCTGTTATTACCCAGTCTCCTCTCTGTTATTACCCAGACTCACTGTTATTACCCCAGTCTCCTCTCTTATTACCCAGACTCCTCTCTGTTACCCAGACTCCTCTCTGTTATTACCCAGACTGCTCTCTGTTGTTACCCAGACTCCTCTCTGCCTTATTACCCAGACTCCTCTCTGTTACCTCCAGTCTCCTCTGTTATTACCCAGTCTCCTCTCTGTTATTACTCAGTCTCCTCTCTTATTTATTACCCAGCCTCCTCTCTGTTATTATCCAGTCTCCTCGCTGTTGTTACCCAGACTCCTCTCTGTTATTCCAGTCTACTCTCTGTTATTACCCAGTCTCCCCGCTGTTGTTACCCAGACTCCTCTCTGTTATTACCCAGTCTACTCTCTGTTATTACCCAGTCTCCCTCCTCTCTGTTATTACCAGTCTCCCTCTGTTATTACCCAGACTGCTCTCTGTTGTTGCCCAGTCTCCTCTCTGTTGACTCCTCACTTAGTCTACCTGTTGTTACCCAGACTCCTCTCTGTTATTACCCAGTCTACTCTCTGTTATTACCCAGACTCCTCTCTGTTATTACCCAGTCTCCTCTCTGTTATTACCCAGACTGCTCTCTGTTGTTACCCAGACTCCTCTCTGCCTTATTACCCAGTCTCCTCTCTGTAGTTACCCATATTACCCAGTCTCCTCTCTGTTACCAGTCTCCTCTCTGCAGACTCCTCTCTGTTATTACCCAGTCTCCTCTCTGTTTATTACCCAGACTCCCTCTCTGTTATTACCCAGATCTCCTCTCTGTTATTACCCAGTCTCCTCTCTGTTATTACCCAGTCTCCCTCTGTTATTACCCAGCCTCCTCTCTGTTATTACCCAGTCTCCTCTCTGTTATTACCCAGTCTCCTCTCTGTTATTACCCAGTCTCCTCTCTGTTATTACCCAGTCTCCTCTCTGTTATTACCCAGTCTCCTCTCTGTTGTTACTCAGTCTCCTCTCTGTTGTTACCCAGTCTCCTCACTGTTGTTACCCAGTCTCCACCCAGTCTCTCTGGTTACCCAGTCTAGACCTGTTGTTACCCACCTCTCTGTTATTGACCCCAGTCTACTCTCTGTTAGTACCCAGACTCCTCTCTGTTATTACTCCAGTCTCCTCTCTGTTATTACCCAGACTGCTCTCTGTTGTTACCCAGACTCCTCTCTGCCTTATTACCCAGTCTCCTCTGTAGTTAAGTCTCCTCTCTGTTATTACCCAGTCTCCTCTCTGTTATTACCCAGACTCCTCTGTTGTTACCCAGACTCTCTGTTGTTACCCAGACTCCCTCTGTCTTATTACCCAGACTCCTCTCTGTTATTACCCAGCCTCCTCTCTGCCTTATTGCAGACTCCTCTCTGTTATTACCCAGCCTCCTCTCTGTTATTACAAAGTCTCTCCTCTCTGTTATTGCAGTCTCCTCTCCGTTATTACCCAGTCTCCTCTCTGTTATTACCCAGTCTCCAATCTGTTATTACCCAGTCTCCTCTCTGTTATTACCTACAGTGTCCTCTCTGTTATTACCCAGTCTCCTCTCTGTTATTACCCAGTCTCCTCTCTGTGGTTACCCAGTCTCCAATCTGTTATTGTGGTGTAATAGACCTTATCCACCCTGTGGTGTAATAGACTATATCTACCCTGTGGTGTAATAGACTATATCCACCTGTGGTGTAATAGACTATATCTACCCTGTGGTGTAATAGACTACAGTATATCCACGCCTGTGGTGTAATAGACTACAGTATATCCACCCTGTGGTGTAATAGACTATATCACCCTGTGGTGTAATAGACTACAGTATATCCACCCTGTGGTGTAATAGACTACAGTATATCCACCCTGTGATGTAATAGACTACAGTATATCCACCCTGTGGTGTAATAGACTACAGTATATCCACCTGTGGTGTAATAGACTACAGTATATCCACCCTGTGGTGTAATAGACTATATCCACCCTGTGGTGTAATAGACTATATCCACCCTGTGGTGTAATAGACTACAGTATATCCACCCTGTGGTGTAATAGACTATATCCACCCTGTGGTGTAATAGACTATATCCACCCTGTGGTGTAATAGACTATATCCACCCTGTGGTGTAATAGACTATATCCACCCTGTGGTGTAATAGACTATATCCACCCTGTGGTGTAATAGACTATATCCACCCTGTGGTGGAATAGACTATATCCACCCTGTGGTGTAAAAGACTACAGTATATCCACCCTGTGGTGTAATAGACTATATCCACCCTGTGGTGTAGTAGACTATATCCACCCTGAGATGTAATATACTATATCCACCCTGTGGTGTAATAGACTACAGTATATCCACCCCTGTGGTGTAATAGACTACAATATATCCACCCTGTGGTGTAATAGACTACAGTATATCCACCCTGTGGTGTAATAGACTATATCCACCCTGTGGTGGAATAGACTATATCCACCCTGTGGTGTAATAGACTATATCCACCCTGTGGTGTAATAGACTATATCCACCCTGTGGTGTAATAGACTATATCCACCCTGTGTAATAGACTATATCCACCCTGTGGTGTAATAGACTACAGTATATCCACCCTGTGGTGTAATAGACTATATCCACCCTGTGGTGTAATAGACTATATCCACCCTGTGGTGTAATAGACTATATCCACCCTGTGGTGTAATAGACTAGACTATATCCACCCTGTGGTGTAATAGACTATATCCACCCTGTGGTGTAATAGACTATATCCACCCTGTGGTGTAATAGACTATATCCACCCTGTGGTGTAATAGACTATATCCACCCTGTGGTGTAATAGACTACAGTATATCAACCCTGTGGTGTAATAGACTATATCCACCCTGCGGTGTAATAGACTATATCCACCCTGTGGTGAATACACTATATCACCCTATGGTGTAATAGACTATATCCACCCTGTGGTGTAATACACTATATCCACCCTGTGGTGTAATAGACTATATCCACCCTGTGGTGTAATAGACTACAGTATATCCACCCTGTGGTGTAATAGACTATATCCACCCTGTGTGTAATAGACTATATCCACCCTGTGGTGTAATAGACTATACCCACCCTGTGGTGTAATAGACTACAGTATATCCACCCTGTGGTGTAATAGACTATATCCACCCTGTGGTGGAATAGACTATATCCACCCTGTGGTAATAGACTATATCCACCCTGGTGTAATAGACTATATCCACCCTGTGGTGTAATAGACTATATCCACCCTGTGGTGTAATAGACTATATCCACCCTGTGGTGTAATAGACTACAGTATATCCACCCTGTGGTGTAATAGACTATATCCACCCTGCGGTGTAATAGACTATATCCACACTGTGGTGTAATAGACTATATCCACCTTATGGTTGTAATAGACTATATCCACCCTGTGGTGTAATACACTATATCCACCCTGCGGTGTAATAGACTATATCCACCCTGTGGTGTAATAGACTATATCCACCCTGTGGTGTAATAGACTATATCTACCCTGTGGTGTAATAGGCTATATCCACCTGTGGTGTAATAGACTACAGTATATCCACCTGGTGTAATAGACTACACATCCCACCCTGTGGTGAATAGACTATATCCCAACCTGTGGTGTAATAGACTATATCCACCCTGTGGTGTAATAGACTATATCCACCCTGTGGTGTAAGAGACTATATCCACCCTGTGGTGTAATAGACTACAGTATATCCACCCTGTGGTGTAATAGACTATATCCACCCTGTGGTGTAATAGAGCTATATCCACCCTGTGGTGTAATAGACTATATCTACCCTGTGGTGGAATAGACTACAGTATATCCACCATGTGGTTTAATAGACTACAGTATATCCACCCTGTGGTGGAATAGACTATATCCACCTGTGATGTAATAGACTATATCTACCCTGTGGTGTAATAGACTATATATCACCCTGTGGTGTAATAGACTATACACCCTGTGATGTAATAGACTATATCACCCTGTGGTGTAATAGACAGTATAACCCTGTGATGTAATAGACTATATCCACCCTGTGATGTAATAGACTATATCTACCCTGTGGTGTAATAGACTATATCCACCCTGTGGTGTAATAGACTATATCTACCTGTGGTGTAATAGACTATATCACCCTGTGGTGTAATAGACTATATCCACCCTGTGATGTAATAGACTATATCCACCCTGTGGTGTAATAGACTATATCTACCCTGTGATGTAATAGACTATATCTACCCTGTGGTGGAATAGACTACAGTATATCCACCCTGTGGTTTTAATAGACTACACCCTGTGGTAATAGACTCACCCTGTGGTGGAATAGACTATATCACCCCTGTGATGTAATAGACTATATCTACCCTGTGGTGTAATAGACTACCAGGTGTAATAGACTATATCCACCCTGTGGTGTAATAGACTATATCCACCCTGTGGTGGAATAGACTATATCCACCCTGTGATGTAATAGACTATATCCACCCTGTGGTGTAATAGACTATATCCACCCTGTGGTGTAATAGACTATATTCAATTCTGTGGTGTAATAGACTATATCCACCCTGTGGTCTAATAGACTATATCCACCCTGCGATGTAATAGACTATATCCACCCTGTGGTGTAACAGGCTATATCCACCCTGCGGTGTAAAAGACCATATCCACCCTGTGGTGTAATAGACTATATCCACCCACCAATAGTGCAATAGACTATATCCACCCTGGGTGTAATGCATAACTATATCCACCCTGTGGTGAATAGACTACATCCACCCTGTGGTGGAATAGACTATATCCAACCCTGTGGTGGATCTACCCTGTGGTAGACTATATCCACCTGTGATGTAATCTATATCCACCCTGTGGTGTAATAGACTACAGTATATCCACCCTGTGTAATAGACTATATCTACCCTGTGAATTGTAATAGACTATATCCACCCTGTGTTGGAATAGACTACAGTATATCCACCCTGTGATGTAATAGACTATATCCACCCTGGGTGTAATATACTATATCCACCCTGTGTGTAATAGACTAGTACATATCTACCCTGTGGTGTAATAGACTACAGTATATCCACCCTGTGGTGTAATAGACTACAGCATATCACCCTGTGGTGTAATAGACTATATCACCCTGTGATGTAATAGACTATATCCACCCTGTGGTGTAATAGACTATATCTACCCTGTGGTGTAATTGACTATATCTACCCTGTGGTTTAAAAGACTACAGTATATCCACCCTGTGGTGTAATAGACTACAGTATATCCACCCTGTGGTGTAATAGACTATATCCACCCTGTGGTGTAATAGACTACAGTATATCCACCCTGTGGTGTGCAATAGACTAGTATCTACCCTAACTGATGTAATAGACTATATCCACCCTGTGGCTTCAAAAAAGACCTATATCCACCCTGGTGTAATAGACTATATCCACCCTGTGGTGTAATAGACTATATCCACCCTGTGGTGTAATAGACTATATCCACCCTGTGGTGTAATAGACTACAGTATATCCACCCTGTGGTGTAATAGACTCATATCCACCCTGTGTGTAATAGACTATATCCACCCTGTGGTGTAATAGACTACAGTATATCCACCCTGTGGTGTAATAGACTACAGTATATCCACCCTGTGGTGTAATAGACTATATCCACCCTGTGGCAGGGAATAGTATATCCACCCTGTGGTGTAATAGACTATTTCCACCCTGTGGTGTAATAGACTATATCCACACTGTGGTGTAATAGACTACAGTATATCCGTAATAGACATTATATCCCCTGTGGTGTAATAGACTACAGTATATCCACCCTGTGGTGTAATAGACTACAGTATATCCACCCTGTGGTGTAATAGACTCCACCCTGTGAGATGTAATATACTATATCCACCCTGTGGTGTAATAGACTACAGTATATCCACCCTGTGTGTAATAGACTACAGTATATCCACCTGTGGTGTAATAGACAGTATATCCACCCTGTGGTGAATAGACTATATCCACCCTGTGGTGTAATAGACTATATCCACCCTGTGGTGTAATAGACTACATCCACCCTGTGGTGGAATAGACTATATCCACCCTGTGGTGTAATAGACTATATCCACCCTGTGGTGTAATAGACTACAGTATATCCACCCTGTGGTGTAATAGACTATATCCACCCCTGTGGTGTAATAGACTATATATCCACCCTGTGGTGTAATAGACTATATCCACCCTGTAGTATATCCACCCTGTAATAGACTATATCCACCCTGTGGTGTAATAGACTATATCCACCCTGTGGTGTAATAGACTACATATATCAACCCTGTGGTGTAATAGACTATATCCACCCTGTGGTGTAATAGACTATATCCAGTATAGACTACTATATCACCCTGTGGTGTAATAGTATATCCACCCTGTGACTACAGTATATCCACCCTGTGGTGTAATAGACTACTATATCCACCCTGAGATGTAATATATATCCACCCCTGTGGTGTAATAGACTATATCCACCCTGTGGTGTAATAGACCACAATATATCCACCCTGTGGTGTAATAGACTACAGTATATCCACCCTGTGGTAATAGACTATATCCACCTGTGGTGAATAGACTATATATCACCCTGTGGTGTAATAGACTATATCCACCCTGTGGTGTAATAGACTATATCCACCCTGTGGTGTAATAGACTATATCCACCCTGTGGTGCAATAGACCATATCCACCCTGTGGTGTAATAGACTACAGTATATCCACCCTGTGGTGTAATAGACTATATCCACCCTGTGGTGTAATAGACTATATCCACCCTGTGGTGTAATAGACTACAATATATCCACCCTGTGGTGTAATAGACTACAGTATATCAACCCTGTGGTGTAATAGACTATATCCACCCTGTGGTGGAATAGACTATATCCACCCTGTGGTGTAATAGACTATATCCACCCTCTGTGGTAATAGACTATATCCACCCTGTGGTGTAATAGACTACAGTATATCAACCCTGTGGTGTAATAGACTATATCCACCCCTGCGGTGTAATAGACTATATCCACCCTGTGGTGTAATACACTATATCCACCCTATGGTGTAATAGACTATATCCACCCTGTGGTGTAAATACACGGCATTCCATTCTGCAGTGTAATAGACTATATCACCCCTGTGGTGTAATAGACTACAGTATATCACCCTGTGGTGTAATAGACTATATCCACCCTGTGGTGTAATAGACTATATCCACCCTGTGGTGTAATAGACTACAATATATCACACCCTGTGGTGTAATAGACTACAGTATATCCACCCTGTGGTGTAATAGACTATATCCACCCTGTGGTGGAATAGACTATATCCACCCTGTGGTGTAATAGACTATATCCACCCTGTGGTGTAATAGACTATATCCACCCTGTGGTGTAATAGACTATATCCACCCTGTGGTGTAATAGACTATATCCACCCTGTGGTGTAATAGACAGTATATCCACCCTGTGGTAATAGACTATATCCACCCTGCGGTGTAATAGACTATATCCACCCTGTGGTGTAATACACTATATCCACCTTGTAGTTGTAATAGACTATATCCACCCTGTGGTGTAATACACTATATCCACCCTGCGTTGTAATAGACTATATCCACCCTGTGGTGTAATAGACTATATCCACCCTGTGGTGTAATAGCCTATATCTACCCTGTGTGTAATAGGCTATATCCACCCTGTGGTGCACAGACTACAGTATATCCACCCTGTGTGGTGTAATAGACTACATCCACCCTTGTGGAATAGACTATATCCAACCTTGGTGTAATAGACTATATCCACCTGGTGTAACAGACTATATCCACCCTGTGGTGTAATAGACTATATCCACCCTGTGGTGTAATAGACTACAGTATATCCACCTGTGGTGTAATAGACTACAGTATATCCACCCTGTGATGTAATAGACTATATCCACCCTGTGGTGTAATAGACTATATCTACCCTGTGGTGAATAGACTACAGCATATCCATCATGGTTTAATAGACTACAGTATATCACCCCTGTGGTGGAATAGACTATATCCACCCTGTGATGTAACAGACTATATCTACCCTGTGGTGTACAGACTATATCCACCCTGTGGTGTAATAGACTATATCCACCTGTGATGTAATAGACTATATCCTGTGGTGTAATAGACTATATCCACCCTGTGATGTAATAGACTATATCCACCCTGTGATGTAATAGACTATATCTACCCTGTGGTGTAAGACTATATCCACCCTGTGATGTAATAGACTATATCTACCCTGTGGTGTGTAATAGACTATATCCACCCTGTGGTGTAATAGACTATATCCACCTGTGATGTAATAGACTATATCCACCCTGTGGTAATAGACTATATCCACCCTGTGATGTAATAGACTATATCCCTGTGGTGTAATAGACTACAGTATATCCACCCTGTGGTATAGACTATATCCACCCTGTGGTGTAATAGACTACAGCCACCCTAGACTATGACTTATATCCACCCTGTGGTGTAATGAACTATAACTGTGAATTGTAATAGACTATATCCACCCTGTGGGTGTAATAGACTATATCCACCCTGGTGTAATAGACTCACCTGTGGTGTAATAGACTATATCCACCCTGATGTAATAGACTATATCCACCCTGAGGTGTAATAGACTATATCCACCCTGTGGTGTAATAGACTATATCCACCCTGTGGTGTAATAGACTATATCCACCCTGTGGTCTAATAGACTATATCCACCCCTGTGATGTAATAGACTATATCCACCCTGTGGTGTAATAGACTATATCCACCCTGTGGTGTAATAGACCATATCCACCCTGTGGTGTAATAGACTATATCCACCTGTGGTGTAAAAGACTATATCCACCCTTTGGTGTAATAGACTACAGTATATCCACCCTGTGGTGTAATAGACTACAGTCATATCCACCCTGTGGTGAATAGACTATATCCAACCTTTGGTGTCCTAGACTATATCTACCCTGTGGTGTAATAGACTATATCCACCCTGTGGTGTAATAGACTATATCCACCCTGTGGTAATAGACTACAGTATATCCACCCTGTGGTGTAATAGACTATATCCACCCTGTGGTGTAATAGACTACAGTATATCCACCCTGTGGTGTAATAGACTACATTATATCCACCCTGTGGTGTAATAGACTATATCCACCCTGAGATGTAATATACTATATCCACCCTGTGGTGTAATAGACTACAGTATATCCACCCTGTGGTGTAATAGACTACATCCACCCTGTGGTAGACAGTATATCCACCCTGTGGTGGAATAGACTATATCCACCTGTGTGTAATAGACTATATCCACCCTGTGGTGTAATAGACTATATCTACCCTGTGATATAATTGACTATATCTACCCTGTGGTTTAAAAGACTACAGTATATCCACCCTGTGGTGTAATAGACTACAGTATATCCACCCTGTGGTGTAATAGACTACATCCACCCTGTGGTGTAATAGACTCCAGTATATCCACCCTGTGGTAATAATATCTACTATATCCACCCTGTGATTTAAAAGACTACAGTATATCCACCCTGTGTGTAATAGACTATATCCACCCTGTGTGTAATATCCACCCTTAATAGACTACAGTATATCCACCCTGTGGTGTAATAGACTACAGTATATCCACCCTGTGGTGTAATAGACTATATCCACCCTGTGGTGTAATAGACTATATCCACCCTGTGGTGTAATAGACTACAATATATCCACCCTGTGGTGTAATAGACTACAGTATATCCACCCTGTGGTGTAATAGACTATATCCACCCTGTGGTGTAATAGACTATATCCACCCTGTGGTGTAATAGACTATATACAATATATCCACCCTGTGTAATAGACTACAGTATATCCACCCTGTGGTGTAATAGACTATATCCACCCTGTGTAATAGACTATATCCACCCTGTGGTGGAATAGACTATATCCATCCTGTGGTGTAATAGACTATATCCACCCTGTGGTGTAATAGACTATATCCACCCTGTGGTGTAATAGACTACAGTATATCCACCCTGTGGCGTAATAGACTATATCCACCCTGTGGTGTAATAGACTACATCCACCCTGTGGTGTAATAGACTACAGTATATCCACCCTGTGGTGTAATAGACTACAGTATATCCACCCTGTGGTAGAATAGACTATATCCACCCTGTGGTGGAATAGACTATATCCACCCTGTGGTGTAATAGACTAATCTGTGGTGTAATAGTATATCCACCCTGTGGTGTAATAGACTATATACAGATATATCCACCCTGTGGTGTAATAGACTACAGTATATCCACCCTGTGGTGTAATAGACTATATCCACCCTGTGGTGTAATAGACTATATCCACCCTGTGGTGTAATAGACTATATCCACCCTATGGTGTGTAATAGACTATATCCACCCTGTGGTGTAATACACTATATCCACCCTGTGGTGTAATAGACTATATCCACCCTGTGGTGTAATAGACTATATCCACCCTGTGGTGTAATAGACTATATCCACCCTGTGGTGTAATAGACTATATCCACCTGTGGTGTAATAGACTACAGTATATCCACCCTGTGGTAGATAGATTCTGCAGGAATAGACTATATCCAACCTGTGGTGTAATAGACTATATCCACCCTGTGGTGTAATAGACTATATCCACCCTGTGGTGTAATAGACTATATCCACCCTGTGGTGTAATAGACAATATATCCACCCTGTGGTGTAATAGACTACAGTATATCCACCCTGTGGTGTAATAGACTATATCCACCCTGTGGTGTAATAGACTACAGTGGAATATCCTATATCCATCTGTGGTGTAATAGACTATATCCACCCTGTGGGTGGAATAGACTATATCCACCCTGTGGTGTAATAGACTATATCCACCTGTGGTGTAATAGACTACAGTATATCCACCCTGTGGTGTAATAGACTATATCCACCCTGGTGTAATAGACTATATCCACCCTGTGGTGTAATAGACTACTATATCCACCCTATGGTGTAATAGATCTACTATATCCACCCTGTGTGTAATAGACTATATCTACCCTGTGGTGTAATAGACTATATCCACCCTGTGGTGTAATAGACTATATCCACCCTGTGATGTAATAGACTATATCCACCCTGTGGTGTAATAGACTATATCCACCCCAGAGTGTAATAGACTATATCCACCCTGTGGTGTAATAGACTACAATATCCACCCTGTGGTAATAGACTATATCCACCCTGTGGTGTATAGACTATAGCCACCCTGTGGTGTAATAGACTATATCCACCCTGTGGTGTAATAGATATACAGTAATATACTATATCCACCCTGTGGTGTAATAGACTATATCCACCCTGTGGTGTAATAGACTATATCCACCTGTGGTCTAATAGACTATATCCACCCTGCGATGTAATAGACTATATCCACCCTTGGTGTAATAGACTATATCCACCCTGTGGTGTAATAGACTACATCCAGAATAGACTATATCCACCCTTTGGTGTACTAGACTATATCTACCCTGTGGTGTAATAGACTATATCCACCCTGTGGTGTAATAGACTATATCCACCCTGTGGTGTAATAGACTATATCCACCCTGTGGTGTAATAGACTACAGTATATCCACCCTGTGGTGTAATAGACTATATCCACCCTGTGGTGGAATAGACTACTATATCCACCCTGTGGTGTAATAGACTATATCCACCCTGTGGTGTAATAGACTATATCCACCCTGAGATGTAATATACTATATCCACCCTGTGGTGTAATAGACTACAGTATATCCACCCTGTGGTGTAATAGACTACATCCACCCTGTGGTGTAATAGACTCCAGTATATCCACCCTGTGGTGGAATAGACTATATCCACCCTGTGGTGTAATAGACTATATCCACCCTATGGTGTAATAGACTATATCTACCCTGTGATATAATTGACTATATCTACCCTGTGGTTTAAAAGACTATATATCCACCCTGTGGTGTAATAACTACAGTATATCCACCCTGTGGTGTAATAGACTATATCCACCCTGTGATGTAATAGACTACAGTATATCCACCCTGTGGTGTAATAGACTATATCTACCCTGTGATATAATTGACTATATCTACCCTGTGGTTTAAAAAGACCAGTATATCCACCCTGTGGTGTAATAGACTACAGTATACACCCTGTGGTGTAATAGACTATATCCACCCTGTGGTGTAATAGACTACTATATCCACCCTGTGGTGTAATAGACTACAGTATATCCACCCTGTGGTGTAATAGACTATATCCACCCTGTGGTGTAATAGACTATATCCACCCTGTGGTGTAATAGACTATATCCACCCTGTGGTGTAATAGACTACAGTATATCCACCCTGTGGTGTAATAGACTATATCCACCCTGTGGTGTAATAGACTATATCCACCCTGTGGTGTAATACACTATATCCACCCTGTGGTGTAATAGACTATATCCACCCTGTGGTGTAATAGACAGTATATCAACCCTGTGGTGTAATAGACTATATCCACCCTGCGGTGTAATAGACTATATCCACCCTGTGGTGTAATACACTATATCCACCCTATGGTGTAATAGACTATATCCACCCTGTGGTGTAAAAGGCTATATCCACCCTGTGGTGTAATAGACAGTATATCCACCTGTGGTGTAATAGACTATATCCACCCTGTGGTGTAATAGACTACAGTATATCCACCCTGTGGTGTAATAGACTACATATATCCACCTGTGGTGTCCTAGACTATATACAGACTATATCCACCCTGTGGTGTAATAGACTATATCCACCCTGTGGTGTAATAGACTATATCCACCCTGTGGTGTAATAGACTATATCCACCCTGTGGTGTAATAGACTATATCCACCCTGTGGTGTAATAGACTATATCCACCCTGTGGTGTAATAGACTATATCCACCTGTGGTGTAATAGACTACAGTATATCACCCTGTGGTGTAATAGACTATATCCAATTCTATGGTGTAATAGACTATATCCACCCTGTGGTGTAATAGACATATACAGACTGTTATATCCACCCTGTGGTGTAATAGACTATATCTACTGTGGTGTAATAGGCTATATCCACCCTGTGGTGTAATAGACTACAGTATATCCAGTAATATACATCCATTCTGTGGTGGAATAGACTATATCCAACCTTGGTGTAATAGACTATATCCACCCCAGGTGTAATAGACTATATCTACCCTGTGATATAATAGACTATATCTACCCTGTGGTTTAAAGACTACAGTATATCCACCCTGTGGTGTAATAGACTACAGTATATCCACCCTGTGGTGTAATAGACTATATCCACCCTGTGTGTAATAGACTATATCTACCCTGTTGGAATAGACTACAGTATCCATCATGGTTTAACAGACTACAGTATATCCACTCCTGTGGTGGAATAGACTATATCTACCCTGTGATATAATAGACTATATCTACCCTGTGTAATAGACTATATCCACCCTGTGGTAAAGACTATCCAGTGATGTAATAGACTATATTCACCCCAGGTGTAATAGACTATATCCACCCTGTGATGTAATAGACTATATCCACCCTGTGATGTAATAGACTATATCTACCCTGTGGTGTAATAGACTATATCCACCCTGTGATGTAATAGACTATATCTACCCTGTGGTGTAATAGACTATATCCACCCTGTGGTGTAATAGACTATATCCACCCTGTGATGTAATAGACTATATCCACCCTGTGGTGTAGACTATCCACCTGTGATGTAATAGACTATATCCACCCTGTGGTGTAATAGACTACAGTATATCCACCCTGTGGTGTAATAGACTATATCCACCCTGTGGTGGAATAGACTACAGCCACCCTGTGGTGGAATAGACTATATCCACCCTGTGGTGTAATAGACTATATCCACCCTGTGGTGTAATAGACTATATCCACCCTGTGGTGTAATAGACTATATCCCCTGTGGTGTAATAGACTATATCCACCCTGTGGTCTAATAGACTATATCCACCCTGCGATGTAATAGACTATATCCACCCTGAGGTGTAATAGACTATATCCACCCTGTGGTGTAATAGACTATATCCACCCTGTGGTGTAATAGACTATATCCACCCTGTGGTCTAATAGACTATATCCACCTGCGATGTAATAGACTATATCCACCCTGTGGTGTAATAGACTATATCCACCTGTGGTGTAAAATACCATATCCACCCTGTGGTGTAATAGACTATATCCACCCTGTGGTGTAATAGACTATATCCACCCTGTGGTGTAATAGACTATATATTCTGTGGTGTAATAGTATATCCACCCTGTGGTGTAATAGACTATATCCACCTTTGGTGTAATAGACTATATCCACCCTGTGTGTAATAGAATATATCCACCCTGTGGTGTAATAGACTATATCCACCCTGTGGTGTAATAGACTATATACTGTGGTGTAATAGACTATATCCACCCTGTGGTGTAATAGACTATATCCACCCTGTGGTGTAATAGACTACAGTATATCCACCCTGTGATGTGTAATAGACTATATCCACCCTGTGGTGTAATAGACTATATCTACCCTGTGGTGGGAATCTACAGTATATCCATCCTGTGGTTTAATAGACACAGTATATCCACCCTGTGGTGTAATAGACTATATCTGTGATGTAATAGACTATATCTACCCTGTGGTGTAATACACTATATCCACCCTGTGGTGTAATAGACTATATACTGTGGTGTAATAGACTATATCCACCCTGTGGTGTAATAGACTATATCTACCCCAGGTGTAATAGGCTATATCCACCCTGTGGTGAATAGACTACAGTATATCCACCCTGTGGGTGTAATAGACTACATCCACCCTGGGTGGTGGAATAGACTATATCCAACCTTGGTGTAATAGACTATATCCACCTGTGGTGTAATAGACTATATCCACCATGTGGTGTAATAGACTATATCCACCCTGTGGTGTAATAGACTAGGTTGCAGTATATCCACCCTGTGGTAATAGACACAGTATATCCAATTCTGTGATGTAATAGACTATATCCACCCTGTGGTGTAATAATAGACTATATCTACCCTGTGGTGGAATAGACTACAGTATATCCATCATGTGGTTTAATAGACTACAGTATATCCATTCTGTGGTGGAATAGACTATATCCACCCTGTGATGATAGACTATATCTACCCTGTGGTGTAATAGACTATATCTACCCTGTGGTAATAGACTATATCCACCTGTGGTGTAATAGACTATATCCACCCTGGGTGATGTAATAGACTATATCCACTCCTGTGATGTAATAGACTATATCCACCCTGTGATGTAATAGACTATATCACTCCTGTGTAGATCATATCCATGATGTAATAGACTATATCCAATTCTGTGATGTAGACTATATCCACCCTGTGGTGTAATAGACTATATCTACCCTGTGGTGTAATAGACTATATCCACCCTGTGATGTAATAGACTATATCTACCCTGTGTGTAATAGACTACAGTATATCCAAGGTGTAATAGACTACAGTATATCTCACCCTGTGGTGTAATAGACTATATCCACCCTGTGTAATAGCTGTGATGTAATAGACTATATCTACCCTGTGGGTAATAGACTATATCCACCCTGTGATGTAATAGACTATATCCACCCTGTGGTGTAATAGACTACAGTATATCCACCCCTGTGGTGTAATAGACTATATCCACCCTGTGTGTAATAGACTACAGCCACCCTGTGGTGGAATAGACTATATCCACCCTGTGGTGTAATAGACTATATCCACCTGTGGTGTAATATACTATATCCACCCTGTGGTGTAATAGACTATATCCACTCCTGTGGTGTAATAGACTATATCCACCCTGTGGTCTAATAGACTATATCCACCCTGCGATGTAATAGACTATATCCACCCTATGTAATAGACTATATCCACCCTGTGGTGTAATAGACTACATCCACCCTGTGGTGGAATAGACTATATCCAACCTTGGTGTACTAGACTATATTCATACCCTGTGGTGTAATAGACTATATCCACCCTGTGGTGTAATAGACTATATCCACCCTGTGGTGTAATAGACTATATCCACCCTGTGGTGTAATAGACTACAGTATATCCACCCTGTGGTGTAATAGACTATATCCACCCTGTGGTGTAATAGACTACAGTATCCACCCTGTGGTGTAATAGACTACAGTATATCCACCCTGTGGTGTAATAGACTATATCCACCCTGAGATGTAATATACTATATCCACCCTGTGGTGTAATAGACTACAGTATATCCACCCTGTGGTGTAATAGACTACATCCACCCTGTGGTAATAGACTCCAGTATATCCACCCTGTGGTGGAATAGACTATATCCACCCTGTGGTGTAATAGACTATATCCACCCTGTGGTGTAATAGACTATATCTACCCTGTGATATAATTGACTATATCTACCCTGTGGTTTAAAAGACTACAGTATATCCACCCTGTGGTGTAATAGACTACAGTATATCCACCCTGTGGTGTAATAGACTATATCCACCCTGTGATGTAATAGACTACAGTATATCCACCCTGTGGTGTAATAGACTATATCTACCCTGTGATATAATTGACTATATCTACCCTGTGGTTTAAAAGACTACAGTATATCCACCCTGTGGTGTAATAGACTACAGTATATCCACCCTGTGGTGTAATAGACTATATACCCTGTGGTGTAATAGACTATATCTACCCTGTGGTGTAATAGACTACAATATATCCACCCTGTGGTGTAATAGACTACAGTATATCCACCCTGTGGTGTAATAGACTATATCCACCCTGTGGTGTAATAGACTATATCCACCCTCCTGGGTAATAGACTACAATATATCCATTCTGTGGTGTAATAGACTACAGTATATCCACCCTGTGGTGTAATAGACTATATCCACCCTGTGGTGAATAGACTATATCCACCCTGTGGTGTAATAGACTATATCCACCCTGTGGTGTAATAGACTATATCCACCCTGTGGTGTAATAGACTACAGTATATCAACCCTGTGGTGTAATAGACTATATCCACCCTGCGGTGTAATAGACTATATCCACCCTGTGGTGTAATACACTATATCCACCCTATGGTGTAATAGACTATATCCACCCTGTGGTGTAATACACTATATCCACCCTGCGGTGTAATAGACTATATCCACCCTGTGGTGTAATAGACTACAGTATATCCACCCTGTGGTGTAATAGACTATATCCACCTGTGGTGTAATAGACTATATCCGTTCTGTGGTGTAATAGACTACAATATATCCACCCTGTGGTGTAATAGACTACAGTATATCCACCCTGTGGTGTAATAGACTATATCCACCCTGTGGAATAGACTATATCCACCCTGTGTAATAGACTATATCCACCCTGTGGTAATAGACTATATCCACCCTGTGGTGTAATAGACTATATCCATTCCTGTGGTGTAATAGACTATATCCACCCTGTGGTGTAATAGATTATATCCACCCTGTGGTGTAATAGACTATATCCACCCTGCGGTGTAATAGACTATATCCACGCTGTGGTGTAATACACTATATCCACCCTATGGTGTAATAGACTATATCCACCCTGTGGGTAATACACTATATCCATTCTGCGGTGTAATAGACTATATCCACCCTGTGTGTAATAGACTATCTATATATCCACCCTGTGGTGTAATAGACTACAGTATATCCACCCTGTGGTGTAATAGACTACATCCACCCTGTGGTGGAATAGACTATATCCAACCTTGGTGTAATAGACTATATCCACCCTGTGGTGTAATAGACTATATCCACCCTGTGGTGTAATAGACTATATCCACCCTGTGGTGTAATAGACTACAGTATATCCACCCTGTGGTGTAATAGACTACAGTATATCCACCCTGTGATGTAATAGACTATATCCACCTGTGGTGTAATAGACTATATCTACCCTGTGGTGGAATAGACTACAGTATATCCATCATGTGGTTTAATAGACTACAGTATATCCACCCTCTGGTGTAATAGACTATATCCAGTGATGTAATAGACTATATCTACCCTGTGGTGTAATAGACTATATCCACCCTGTGGTGTAATAGACTATATCCACCCTGTGGTGTAATAGACTATATCCACCCTGTGGTGTAATAGACTATATCCACCCTGTGATGTAATAGACTATATCCACCCTGTGATGTAATAGACTATATCCACCCTGTGGGTAATAGACTATCCACTGTGATGTAATAGACTATATCTACCCTGTGGTGTAATAGACTATATCCACCCTGTGGTGTAATAGACTATATCCACCCTGTGTGTAATAGACTATATCCACCCTGTGGTGTAATAGACTATATCCACCCTGTGGTAATAGACTATATCCACCCTGTGGTGTAATAGACTACAGTATATCCACCCTGTGGTGTAATAGACTATATCCACCCTGTGGAAAATAGACTACAGCCACAATATATCCACCCTGTGGTGTAATAGACTATATCCACCCTGTGGTGTAATAGACTATATCCACCCTGTGGTGTAATAGACTATATCCACCCTGTGGTGGAATAGATATATCCACCCTGTGGTGTAATAGACTATCCAGTAATATCAACCCTGTGGTGTAATAGACTATATCCACCCTGTGGTGTAATAGACTATATCCACCCTGTGGTCTAATAGACTATATCCACCCTCTGATGTAATAGACTATATCCACCCTGTGGTCTAATAGACTATATCCACCCTGCGATGTAATAGACTATATCCACCCTGTGGTAATAGACTATATCCAACCGTGGTGTACTAGACTATATCCACCCTGTGGTGTAATAGACTATATCCACCCTGTGGTGTAATAGACTATATCCACCCTGCGGTGTAATAGACTATATCCACCCTGTGGTGTAATAGACTACAGTATATCCACCCTGTGGTGTAATAGACTATATCCACCCTGTGGTGTAATAGACTACAGTATATCCACCCTGTGGTGTAATAGACAGTATATCCACCCTGTGGTGTAATAGACTATATCCACCTGGAGATGTAATATACTACATCCACCCTGTGGTGTAATAGACTACAGTATATCCACCCTGTGGTGTAATAGACTACATCCACCCTGTGGTGGAATAGACTCCTATATCCACCCTGTGGTGGCATAGACTATATCCACCTCAGGTGTAATAGACTATATCCACCCTGTGGTGTAATAGATCTATATCTACCCAGGTGGAATTGACTATATATCCACCCTGTGGTGTAATAGACTACTATATCCACCCTGTGGTGTAATAGACTACAGTATATCCACCCTGTGGTGTAATAGACTATATCCACCCTGTGGTGTAATAGACTATATCCACCCTGTGGTGTAATAGACTACACCCTGTGATATATCCACCCTGTGGTGTAAAAGACTACAGTATATCCACCCTGTGGTGTAATAGACTACAGTATATCCACCCTGTGGTGTAATAGACTACATCCACCCTGTGGTGTAATAGACTATATCCACCCTGTGGTGTATAGACTACAATATATCCACCCTGTGGTGTAATAGACAGTATATCCACCCTGTGGTGTAATAGACAGTATATCCACCCTGTGTGTAATAGACTATATCCACCCTGTGGTGTAATAGACAATATATCCACCCTGTGGTGTAATAGACTACAGTATATCCACCCTGTGGTGTAATAGACTATATCCACCCTGTGGTGGAATAGACTATATCCACCCTGTGGTGTAATAGACTATATCCACCCTGTGGTGGAATAGACTATATCCACCCTGTGGTGTAAAAGACTACAGTATATCCACCCTGTGGTGTAATAGACTATATCCACCCTGTGGTGTAGTAGACTACAATATATCCACCCTGTGGTGTAATAGACTATATCCACCCTGTGGTGTAATAGACTATATCCACCCTGTGGTGTAATAGACTATATCCACCCTGTGGTGTAATAGACTACATCCACCCTGTGGTGGAATAGACTATATCCACCCTGTGGTGTAATAGACTATATCCACCCTGTGGTGTAATATACTATATCCACCCTCTGGTGTAATAGACTATATCCACCCTGTGGTCTAATAGACTATATCCACCCTGCGATGTAATAGACTATATCCACCCTGTGGTGTAATAGACTATATCCACCCTGTGGTGTAAAGACTATATAGTAATAGACTATATCCACCCTGTGGTGTAATAGACTATATCCACCTGTGGTGTAATAGACTATATCCACCCTGTGGTGTAATAGACTATATCCACCCTGTGGTGTAATAGACTATATCCACCCTGTGGTGTAATAGACTATATCCACCCTGTGGTGTAATAGACTATATCCACCCTGCGTGTAATACACTATATCCACCCTGCGGTGTAATAGACTATATCCACCCTAGACTATATCACCCTGTGGTGTAATAGGCTATATCCACCCTGTGGTGTAATAGACTACAGTATATCCACCCTGTGGTGTAATAGACTACATCCACCCTGTGGTGGAATAGACTATATCCACCCTGTGGTGTAATAGACTATATCCACCCTGTGGTGTAATAGACTATATCCACCCTGTGGTGTAATAGACTATATCCACCCTGTGGTGTAATAGACTATATCCACCCTGTGGTGTAATAGACTACAGTATATCCACCCTGTGATGTAATAGACTATATCCACCCTGTGGTGTAATAGACTATATCTACCCTGTGGTGTAATAGACTATATATCCACCCTGTGGTGTAATAGACTACAGTATATCCACCCTGTGGTAGAATAGACTATTTCCACCTGTGGTGTAATAGACTATATCTACACTGTGGTGTAATAGACTATACACAGTATATCCACCCTGTGATGTAATAGACTATCCACCCTGTGGTGTATAGGACATAGACTATATCCATTCTGTGATGTAATAGACTACACCCTGTATATAGACTATATCTACCCTGTGGTGTAATAGACTACAGTATATCCACCCTGTGGTGTAATAACTATATCCACCCAGACTATATCCACCCTGTGGTGTAATAGACTATATCCACCCTGTGGTGTAATAGACTATATATTCTGTGATGTAATAGACTATATCCACCCTGTGGTGTAATAGACTACAGTATATCCACCCTGTGGTGTAATAGACTATATCTACCCTGTGGTGTAATAGACTATATCCACCCTGTGGTGGAATAGACTATATCCACCCTGTGGTGTAATAGACTATATCCACCCTGTGGTGTAATAGACTATATCCACCCTGTGGTGTAATAGACTATATCCACCCTGTGGTGTAATAGACTATATCCACCCTGTGGTGTAATAGACTATATCCACCCTGCGGTGTAATAGACTATATCCACCCTGTGGTGTAATAATAGACTATATCCACCTCTGTGGTGTAATAGACTATATCCACCCTGTGGTGTAATAGACTCTATCCACCCTGTGGTCTAATAGACTATATCCACCCTGTGATGTAATAGACTATATCTACCCTGTGGTGTAATAGACTATATCCACCTGTGGTGTAAAAATACCAATACCCTGTGGTCTACAGTATATCCACCCTGCGTGTAATAGACTATATCCACCCTGAGGTGTAATAGACTATATCCACCCTGTGGTGTAATAGACTATATCCAATTCTGTGTAATGACTATATCCACCCTGTGGTGTAATAGACTACAGTATATCCACCCTGTGGTGTAATAGACTACAGTATATCCACCCTGTGATGTAATAGACTATATCCACCCTGTGGTGTAATAGACTATATCTACCCTGTGGTGTAATAGACTATATCTACCCTGTGGTGGAATAGACTACAGTATATCCACCCTGTGGTTTAATAGACTACAGTATATCCACCCTGTGGTGGAATAGACTATATCCACCCTGTGATGTAATAGACTATATCTACCCTGTGGTGTAATAGACTACAGTATATCCACCCTGTGGTGTAACAGACTACAGTATATCCACCCTGTGGTGGAATAGACTATATCCACCCTGTGATGTAATAGACTATATCCACCCTGTGGTGTAATAGACTATATCTACCCTGTGGTGTAATAGACTATATCTACCCTGTGGTGTAATAGACTATATCCACCCTGTGGTGTAATAGACTATATCCACCCTGTGATGTAATAGACTATATCCACCCAGACTATATCCACCCTGTGGTGTAATAGACTATATCCACCCTGTGGGGAATAGACTATATCCAACCTTGGTGTAATAGACTATATCCACCCTGTGGTGTAATAGACTATATCCACCCTGTGGTGTAATAGACTATATCCACCCTGTGGTGTAATAGACTATATCCACCCTGTGGTGTAATAGACTATATCCACCCTGTGGTAATAGACTATATACCCTGTGGTGTAATAGTATATCCACCCCTGTGGTGTAATAGACTATATCCACCCTGTGGTTTAATAGACTATATCCACCCTGTGTTGGAATAGACTATATCCACCCTGTGATGTAATAGACTATATCCACCCTGTGGTGTAATAGACTATATCTACCCTGTGGTGTAATAGACTATATCCACCCTGTGGTGTAATAGACTGATATAGACCACCCTGTGTGTAATAGACTATATCCACCCTGTGGTGTAATAGACTATACTACCTGTGGTGTAATAGACTATATCCACCCTGTGGTGTAATAGACTATATCTACCCTGTGGTGTAATAGACTACAGTATATCCACCCTGTGGTGTAATAGACCTTATCCACCCTGTGGTGTAATAGACTATATCTACCCTGTGGTGGAATAGACTACAGTATATCCACCCTGTGGTGTAATAGACTACAGTATATCCACCCTGTGGTGTAATAGACTACAGTATATCCACCCTGTGGTGTAATAGACTATATCCACCCTGTGGTGTAATAGACTATATCCACCCTGTGGTGTAATAGACTACAGTATATCCACCCTGTGGTGTAATAGACTACAGTATATCCACCCTGTGGTGTAATAGACTACAGTATATCCACCCTGTGGTGTAATAGACTACAGTATATCCACCCTGTGGTGTAATAGACTATATCCACCCTGTGGTGTAATAGACTACAGTATATCCACCCTGTGGTGTAATAGACTATATCCACCCTGTGGTGTAATAGACTATATCCACCCTGTGGTGTAATAGACTATATCCACCCTGTGGTGTAATAGACTATATCCACCCTGTGGTGTAATAGACTATATCCACCCTGTGGTGTAATAGACTATATCCACCCTGTGGTGTAATAGACTACAGTATATCCACCCTGTGGTGTAATAGACTATATCCACCCTGTGGTGTAATAGACTATATCCACCCTGTGGTGTAATAGACAGTATATCCACCCTGTGGTGTAATAGACTATATCCACCCTGTGATGTAATATACTATATCCACCCTGTGGTGTAATAGACTACTATATCCACCCTGTGGTGTAATAGACTACAGTATATCCACCCTGTGGTGTAATAGACTACATCCACCCTGTGGTGTAATAGACTCCAGTATATCCACCCTGTGGTGGAATAGACTATATCCACCCTGTGGTGTAATAGACTATATCCACCCTGTGGTGTAATAGACTATATCTACCCTGTGATATAATTGACTATATATACCCTGTGGCTTAAAAGACTACAGTATATCCACCCTGTGGTGTAATAGACTACATTATATCCACCCTGTGGTGTAATAGACTATATCTACCCTGTGATGTAATAGACTACAGTATATCCACCCTGTGGTGTAATAGACTATATCCACCCTGTAGTTTAAAAGACTGCAGTATATCCACCCTGTGGTGTAATAGACTATATCCACCCTGTGGTGTAATAGACTACAGTATATCCACCCTGTGGTGTAATAGACTATATCCACCCTGTGGTGTAATAGACTATATCCACCCTGTGGTGTAATAGACTATATCCACCCTGTGGTGTAATAGACTATATCCACCCTGTGGTGTAATAGACTATATCCACCCTGTGGTGTAATAGACTATATCCACCCTGCGGTGTAATAGACTATATCCACCCTGTGGTGTAATAGACTATATCCACCCTGTGGTGTAATAGACTATATCCACCCTGTGGTGTAATAGACTATATCCACCCTGTGGTGTAATAGACTATATCCACCCTGTGATGTAATAGACTATATCCACCCTGTGGTGTAATAGACTATATCCACCCTGTGGTGTAATAGACTATATCCACCCTGTGGTGTAATAGACTATATCCACCCTGTGGTGTAATAGACTATATCCACCCTGTGGTGTAATAGACTATATCCACCCTGTGGTGTAATAGACTATATCCACCCTGTGGTGTAATAGACTATATCCACCCTGTGGTGTAATAGACTATATCCACCCTGTGGTGTAATAGACTATATCCACCCTGTGGTGTAATAGACTATATCCACCCTGTGGTGTAATAGACTATATCCACCCTGTGGTGTAATAGACTATATCCACCCTGCGGTGTAATAGACTATATCCACCCTGCGGTGGAATAGACTATATCCACCCTGTGGTGTAATAGACTACAGTATATCCACCCTGTGGTGTAATAGACTATATCCACCCTGTGGTGTAATAGACTATATCCACCCTGCGATGTAATAGACTATATCCACCCTGCGGTGGAATAGACTATATCCACCCTGTGGTGTAATAGACTATATCCACCCTGTGGTGGAATAGACTATATCCACCCTGTGGTATAATAGACTATATCCACCCTGTGGTAGAAGGATGGGAAGACGGGCCTTCTGAAGGGGTAGAAGGGTGGGGAGACGGGCCTTCTGAAGGGTGGGGAGACGGGCCTTCTGAAGGGGTAGAAGGATGGGGAGACGGGCCTTCTGAAGGGGGTAGGCCTGAAGGGTGGGGAGACGGACCTTCTGAAGGGGATGGGGAGACGCGCCTTTGAAGGAGACGGGCCTTAGAAGGATGGGAAGACGGGCCTTCTGAAAGGGGTAGAAGGGTGGGGAGCGGGCCTTCTGAAGGATGGGGAGACGGGCCTTTTGAAGGGGAGAAGGATGGGAAGACGGGCCTTCTGAAGGGGTAGAAGGGTGGGGAGACGGGCCTTCTGATGGATGGGGAGACGGGCCTTCTGAAGGGTGGGGAGACGGGCCTTCTGAAGGGGGTAGAGAAGACAGGCCTGAAGGGTGGGGAGACGGGCCTTCTGAAGGGTGAGAAGACAGGCCTTCTGAAGGGTGGGGAGACGGGCCTTCTGAAGGGTGAGAAGACAGGCCTTCTGAAGTGGTAGAAGGATGGGGAGACGGGCCTACTGAAGGGGTAGAAGGGTGGGGAGACGGGCCTTCTGAAGGGTGGGGAGACGGGCCTTCTGAAGGGGAGAAGGGTGGGGAGACGGGCCTTCTGAAGGGGTAGAAGGGTGGGGAGACGGGCCTTCTCAAGGGTGGGGAGACGGGTCTTCTGAAGGGGAGAAGGATGGGGAGACGGGCCTTCTGAAGGGGTAGAAGGGTGGGGAGACGGGCCTTCTGAAGGGTGGGGAGATGGGCCTTCTGAAGTGGGAGAAGGGTGGGGAGACGGGCCTTCTGAAGGGGTAGAAGGGTGGGGAGACGGTGGGGTAAGTGGGCGGGTGGGTAAGCGTCTTTAAAAGCCTAGTATCAAATTAGCGTAACAGACAGAACATTCTTAAAATGGGTGATTGTCCCTCAGGAAGGGGGTAGAGGGGGATGGAAGGGAGAGGGGGTTGCCCGGCTTCGTCTCCTAAGTCAAAGAGCAGTTACTGGCCTCTTGATGCTGGCTCAGCCTCCTCTTCCTCCCTCCTGGGTCCGTGTGCTACGGCTGCCTGCTTGGGGACTGGCTCCATTTCTTTAGTCGGTATTCAAAGCCTCTTTTCCTTTTTCATCTTTCAGTACCAGAGACATGCTAAAAAAAACAACCAAGGTTTTTAAGGACTGTGGCTTTTTAATGAGAGCCTGTTAAAATGTGCTGTGTGTTAACATCTTCCAGTGAGAAAGACTAGAAGATGTCTGACAAAGCACCGAAACAAATGGGACAGAAAATAAAGAGATGTGAATCTTGGCACCCTATTCCCTACGTAGTGCACTAGTTTAGACCAGAGCCCTATGAGAATATTACATTTACATTTACATTTAAGTCATTTAGCAGACGCTCTTATCCAGAGCGACTTACAAATTGGTGCATTCACCTTATGACATCCAGTAGAACAGTCACTTTACAATAGTGCATCTAAATCTTAAAGCGGGGGGGGGGAAGAAGGATTACTTATCCTATCCTAGGTATTCCTTAAAGAGGTGGGGTTTCACCCTATTCCCTATGTAGTGCACTACTTTAGACCAGAGCCCTATGGGATTATGGCACCCTATTCCCTATGTTGTCCACTACTTTAGACCAGAGCCCTATGAGAATATGGCACCCTATTCCCTATGTAGTGCACTACTTTAGAGCAGAGCCTATGTGATTATGGCACCCTATTCCCTATGTAGTGCACTACTTTAGAGCAGAGCCTATGGGATTATGGCACCCTATTCCCTATGTTGTCCACTACTTTAGACCAGAGCCCTATGAGAATATGGCACCCTATTCCCTATGTAGTGCACTACTTTAGAGCAGAGCCTATGAGAATATGGCACCCTATTCCCTATGTAGTGCACTACTTTAGAGCAGAGCCTATGGGATTATGGCACCCTATTCCCTATGTAGTGCACTACTTTAGAGCAGAGCCTATGGGATTATGGCACCCTATTCCCTATGTAGTGCACTACTTTAGAGCAGAGCCTATGGGATTATGGCACCCTATTCCCTATGTTGTCCACTACTTTAGACCTGAGCCCTATGAGAATATGGCACCCTATTCCCTATGTAGTGCACTACTTTAGAGCAGAGCCTATGAGAATATGGCACCCTATTCCCTATGTAGTGCACTACTTTAGAGCAGAGCCTATGGGATTATGGCACCCTATTCCCTATGTAGTGCACTACTTTAGAGCAGAGCCCTATGAGAGTATGGCACCCTATTCCCTATGTAGTGCACTACTTTAGAGCAGAGCCTATGGGACCGCCATTTGAGATGCAGACGTGGTCCTTCAGAGCGTTGCTGGTCGTGGCTTTATGGGGTAGGTGGCCATGCTGTGGTGTGTTTGATCAGAGGAGCTGGCGGAGAGCAGGGGGATTCCACTGTCTCCCTGGGTGATGTGTGACGCACACTCTTCCTCAAAGACCCTTCAGACCCTCGTCATCATCTTCCTCACGGAGCCTCAGGATGACACCTCGTCATCACTCTGCCTCACGGAGCCTCAGGATGACACCTCATCATCATCTTCCTCACGGAGCCTCAGGATGACACCTCATCTTCCTCACGGAGCCTCAGGATGACACCTCATCTTCCTCACGGAGCCTCAGGATGACACCTCATCTTCCTCACGGAGCCTCAGGATGACACCTCATCTTCCTCACGAAGCCTCAGGATGACACCTCGTCATCATCTTCCTCACGGAGCCTCAGGATGACACCGCATCTTCCTCACGGAGCCTCAGGATGACACCTCATCTTCCTCACGAAGCCTCAGGATGACACCTCGTCATCATCTTCCTCACGGAGCCTCAGGATGACACCTCATCTTCCTCACAAAGCCTCCAATATG
>NW_026290892.1:92500-127500 GCF_023373465.1 Oncorhynchus keta
TGATCACCAGTATATTATGGTAGGGTAGTAATCCCCAGTATATCATGGTAGGGTAGTAATCCCCAGTATATCCTGGTAGGGTAGTAATCCCCAGTATATCCTGGTAGGGTAGTAATCCCCAGTATATCCTGGTAGGGTAGTGATCACCAGTATATTATGGTAGGGTAGTAATCCCCAGTATATCATGGTAGGGAAGTAATCCCCAGTATATCCTGGTAGGATAGTAATCCCCAGTATATCCTGGTAGGGTAGTAATCCCCAGTATATTATGGTAGGGTAGTAATCCCCAGTATATCATGGTAGGGTAGTAATCCCCAGTATACCATGGTAGGGTAGTAATCCCCAGTATATTATGGTAGGGTAGTAGGTCCTCTAATCCCCAGTACATCATGGTAGGGTAGTAACTCCTCTAATCCCCAGTATATCATGGTAGGGTAGTGATCACCAGTATATCATGGTAGGGTAGTAATCACCAGTATATCCTGGTAGGGTAGTAATCCCCAGTATATCATGGTAGGGTAGCAATCCCCAGTATATCATGGTAGGGTAGTAATCCCCAGTATATCATGGTAGGGTAGTAACTCCTCTAATCCCCAGTATATCATGGTAGGGTAGTAATCCCCAGTATAGTATGGTAGGGTAGTAGGTCCTCTAATCCCCAGTACATCATGGTAGGGTAGTAAACCCCAGTATATCCGGGTAGGGTAGTAACTCCTCTAATCCCCAGTATATCATGGTAGGGTAGTGATCACCAGTATATCATGGTAGGGTAGTAATCACCAGTATATCCTGGTAGGGTAGTAATCCCCAGTATATCATGGTAGGGTAGCAATCCCCAGTATATCATGGTAGGGTAGTAATCCCCAGTATATCATGGTAGGGTAGTAATCCCCAGTATATCATGGTAGGGTAGTAACTCCTCTAATCCCCAGTATATCATGGTAGGGTAGTAATCCCCAGTATATCCTGGTAGGGTAGTAATCCCCAGTATATCATGGTAGGGTAGTAATCCCCAGTATATCATAGTAGGGTAGTAACTCCTCTAATCCCCAGTATATCATAGTAGGGTAGTAATCCCCAGTATATCCTGGTAGGGTAGTAATCCCCAGTATATTATGGTAGGGTAGTAATCCCCAGTATATCATTGTAGGGTAGTAATCCCCAGTATATCATGGTAGGGTAGTAATCCCCAGTATATCATGGTAGGGTAGTAACTCCTCTAATCCCCAGTATATCCTGGTAGGGAAGTAATCCCAGTATATCATGGTAGGGGTAGTAATCCCCAGTATATCATAGTAGGGTAGTAACTCCTCTAATCCCCAGTATATCATAGTAGGGGTATATAATCCCTAGCATATTATGGTAGGGTAGTAATCCCAGTAATCCCATATCATGGTAGGGTATATCATCCTGGTAGGTAGTAATCCCAGTATATCATGGCATATCATGGTAGGTAGTAATCCCAGTATATCCTGTTAGGGTTGTAATCCCCAGTATATCATGGTAGGGAAGTAATCCCCAGTATATCCTGGTAGGGTAGTAATCCCCAGTATATCATGGTAGGGTAGTAATCCCCAGTATATCATGGTAGGGTAGTAATCCCCAGTATATCCTGGTAGGGTAGTAATCCCCAGTATATCATGGTAGGGTAGTAATCCCCAGTATATCATGGTAGGGTAGTAACTCCTCTAATCCCCAGTATATCATAGTAGGGTAGTAATCCCCAGTATATCCTGGTAGGGTAGTAATCCCCAGTATATTATGGTAGGGTAGTAATCCCCAGTATATCATGGTAGGGTAGTAATCCCCAGTATATCATGGTAGGGTAGTAATCCCCAGTATATCCTGGTAGGGTAGTAATCCCTAGTATATTATGGTAGGGTAGTAATCCCCAGTATATCATGGTAGGGTAGTAATCCCCAGTATATCATGGTAGGGTAGTAATCCCCAGTATATCCTGGTAGGGTAGTAATCCCCAGTATATCATGGTAGGGTAGTAACTCCGGTAATCCCCAGTATATCCTGGTAGGGTACTAATCCCCAGTATATCATGGTAGGGTAGTAATCCCCAGTATATCCTGGTAGGGTAGTAATCCCCAGTATATTATGGTAGGGTAGTAATCCCCAGTATATCCTGGTAGGGTAGTAATCCCCAGTATATCATGGTAGGGTGGTAATCCCCAGTATATCCTGGTAGGGTAGTAACTCCTCTAATCCCCAGTATATCATGGTAGGGTAGTAATCCCCAGTATATCCTGGTAGGGTAGTAACTCCTCTAATCCCCAGTATATCATGGTAGGGTAGTAATCCCCAATATATCATGGTAGGATAGTAATCCCCAGTATATTATGGTAGGGTAGTAATCCCCAGTATATTATGGTAGGGTAGTAATCCCCAGTATATCGTGGTAGGGTAGTAATCCCCAGTATATCATGGTAGGGTAGTAATCCCCAGTATATTATGGTAGGGTAGTAGGTCCTCTAATCCCCAGTACATCATGGTAGGGTAGTAATCCCCAGTATATCATGGTAGGGTAGTAACTCCTCTAATCCCGAGTATATCATGGTAGGGTAGTAATCACCAGTATATCCTGGTAGGGTAGTAACTCCTCTAATCCCCAGTATATCATGGTAGGGTAGTAATCACCAGTATATCCTGGCAGGGTATTAACTCCTCTAATCCCCAGTATATCCTGGTAGGGTAGTAATCCCCAGTATATCCTCGTAGGGTAGTAATCCCCAGTATATCATGGTAGGGTAGTAATCCCCAGTATATCCTGGTAGGGTAGTAATCCCCAGTATATCCTGGTAGGGTAGTAATCCCCAGTATATCCTGGTAGGGTAGTAATCCCCAGTATATCATGGTAGGTTAGTAATCCCCAGTATATCCTCGTAGGGTAGTAATCACCAGTATATCCTGGTAGGGTAGTAATCCCCAGTATATCCTGGTAGGGTAGTAATCCCCAGTATATCATGGTAGGGTATTAATCCCCAGTATATTATGGTAGGGTAGTAATCCCCAGTATATCATGGTAGGGTAGTAACTCCTCTAATCCCCAGTATATCCTGGTAGGGTAGTAATCCCCAGTATATTATTGTAGGGTAGTGATCACCAGTATATCCTGGTAGGGTAGTAATCCCCAGTATATCATGGTAGGGTAGTAATCCCCAGTATATCCTGGTAGGGTAGTAATCTCCAGTATATCATGGTAGGGTAGTAATCCCCAGTATATCCTCGTAGGGTAGTAATCACCAGTATATCCTGGTAGGGTTGTAATCCCCAGTATATCATGGTAGGGTAGTAATCCCCAGTATATCATGGTAGGGTAGTAATCCCCAGTATATCCTGGTAGGGTAGTAATCCCCAGTATATCCTGGTAGGGTAGTAATCCCCAGTATATCCTGGTAGGGTAGTAATCCCCAGTATATCATGGTAGGGTAGTAATCCCCAGTATATCCTGGTAGGGTAGTAATCCCCAGTATATCATGGTAGGGTAGTAATCCCCAGTATATTATGGTAGGGTAGTAACTCCTCTAATCCCCAGTATATCATGGTAGGGTAGTAATCCCCAGTATATCCTGGTAGGGTAGTAACTCCTCTAATCCCCAGTATATCATGGTAGGGTAGTAACTCCTCTAATCCCCAGTATATCATGGTAGGGTAGTAATCACCAGTATATCCTGGTAGGGTAGTAACTCCTCTAATCCCCAGTATATCCTGGTAGGGTAGTAATCCCCAGTATATCCTCGTAGGGTAGTAATCCCCAGTATATCATGGTAGGGTAGTAATCCCCAGTATATCCTGGTAGGGTAGTAATCCCCAGTATATCCTGGTAGGGTAGTAATCCCCAGTATATCCTGGTAGGGTAGTAATCCCCAGTATATCCTGGTAGGGTAGTAATCCCCAGTATAGTAATCCCCAGTATATCCTGGTAGGGTAGTAATCCCCAGTATATCCTGGTAGGGTAGTAATCCCCAGTATATCCTGGTAGGGTAGTAATCCCCAGTATATCCTGGTAGGGTAGTAATCCCCAGTATATCCTGGTAGGGTAGTAATCCCCAGTATATCCTGGTAGGGTAGTAATCCCCAGTATATCCTGGTAGGGTAGTAATCCCCAGTATATCCTGGTAGGGTAGTAATCCCCAGTATATCCTGGTAGGGTAGTAATCCCCAGTATATCCTGGTAGGGTAGTAATCCCCAGTATATCCTGGTAGGGTAGTAATCCCCAGTATATCCTGGTAGGGTAGTAATCCCCAGTATATCCTGGTAGGGTAGTAATCACCAGTATATCCTGGTAGGGTAGTAATCCCCAGTATATCCTGGTAGGGTAGTAATCCCCAGTATATCCTGGTAGGGTAGTAATCACCAGTATATCCTGGTAGGGTAGTAATCCCCAGTATATCCTGGTAGGGTAGTGATCACCAGGCACAGAGCTCCTCTCTATGTTTCCCAGGGTTTATGTTCCCCACCGTGTTCCAGCTGTATAATATTTCAGGCCAGATTGACTGCTGGGTCATACAACTGCTGCTTTGGTTTATCACATCATACCCAACCGTTGTGTTTGTGTTGATGTCCTCTTGTGCCCGCTTTTCAGACACACCAAGGCCTCATCAGGTGGCATAACAAGCGGTGATCGCAGTGACGTCTGAACTGTTAGAACTACAGCAGTGACCTCTGAACTGTTAGAACTACAGCAGTGACCTCTGAACTGGTAGAACTACTGCAGTGACCTCTGAACTGTTAGAACTACTGCAGTGACGTCTGAACTGTTAGAACTACAGCAGTGACCTCTGAACTGTTAGAACTACAGCAGTGACCTCTGAACTGGTAGAACTACTGCAGTGACCTCTGAATTGGTAGAACTACTGCAGTGACCTCTGAAATGGTAGAACTACTGCAGTGACCTCTGAACTGGTAGAACTACTGCAGTGACCTCTGAACTCATAGAACTACTGCAGTGACCTCTGAAATGGTAGAACTACTGCAGTGACCTCTGAACTGGAGGAACTACTGCAGTGACCTCTGAACTCATAGAACTACTGCAGTGACCTCTGAACTTGTCGAACTACTGCAGTGACCTCTGAACTGGTAGAACTACAGCAGTGACCTCTGAACTGTTAGAACTACAGCAGTGACCCCTGAACTGGTAGAACTACTGCAGTGACCTCTGAACTGATAGAACTACTGCAGTGACCTCTGAACTCATAGAACTACTGCAGTGACCTCTGAACTGGTCGAACTACTGCAGTGACCTCTGAACTGGTAGAACTACAGCAGTGACCTCTGAACTGGTAGAACTACAGCAGTGACCTCTGAACTGTTAGAACTACAGCAGTGACCTCTGAACTGGTAGAACTACTGCAGTGACCCCTGAACTGGTAGAACTACTGCAGTGACCCCTGAACTGGTAGAACTACTGCAGTGACCTCTGAACTGATAGAACTACTGCAGTGACCTCTGAACTGGTAGAACTACAGCAGTGACCTCTGAACTGTTAGAACTACAGCAGTGACCCCTGAACTGGTAGAACTACTGCAGTGGCGTCTGAACTGTTAGAACTACTGCAGTGACCTCTGAACTGGTAGAACTACTGCAGTGGCGTCTGAACTGTTAGAACTACTGCAGTGACCTCTGAACTGGTAGAACTACTGCAGTGACCCCTGAACTGGTAGAACTACAGCAGTGACCTCTGAACTGTTAGAACTACTGCAGTGACCTCTGAACTGTTAGAACTACTGCAGTGACCTCTGAACTGGTAGAACTACTGCAGTGACCCCTGAACTGGTAGAACTACTGCAGTGACCTCTGAACTGTTAGACCTACTGCAGTGACCTCTGAACTGGTAGAACTACTGCAGTGACCTCTGAACTGGAGGAACTACTTCAGTGACCTCTGAACTGGAAGTACTTGTCACGGATCCTTCCATCACACCTGTCTCCTGTTCCCAGTGATTAGTATTGGTATAAGTGTTCCCTTTGGTTTCCGTGGTCTGGTTGATTATTGTTACAATGTCTGTTGGTTCGTGTGAGTACCTGCGTGCAGAGTACCTGCCTGTGAGTACCTGTGCTGTGTGTTCTGGGCTTTCGTGTCCTTGTGGATTGGGCAGATGATTACGGGTCTCGTCCGTGTGTTAATCATCGTGTGTTATTTATTCGAGGTTCTCCTCGCTCTTTTGTTTGGGTTTCTACCCTGTGTTTTTGTTAAGTGTTTGTTGGGTCTTCGTCCCTGTGCCTTGACACGGCAAGCCGTAATTTGGGCTTTACTTTAAAAAACTATTACGCATTCCTGCGCCTGTCTCCCGATCCTTCATACCAACGTGACAGAACTACTGCAGTGACCTCTGAACTGGACGAACTACTGCAGTGACCTCTGAACTGGAGGAACTACTGCAGTGACCTCTGAACTCATAGAACTACTGCAGTGACCTCTGAACTTGTCGAACTACTGCAGTGACCTCTGAACTGGTAGAACTACAGCAGTGACCTCTGAACTGTTAGAACTACAGCAGTGACCCCTGAACTGGTAGAACTACTGCAGTGACCTCTGAACTGATAGAACTACTGCAGTGACCTCTGAACTCATAGAACTACTGCAGTGACCTCTGAACTGGTCGAACTACTGCAGTGACCTCTGAACTGGTAGAACTACAGCAGTGACCTCTGAACTGGTAGAACTACAGCAGTGACCTCTGAACTGTTAGAACTACAGCAGTGACCTCTGAACTGGTAGAACTACTGCAGTGACCCCTGAACTGGTAGAACTACTGCAGTGACCCCTGAACTGGTAGAACTACTGCAGTGACCCCTGAACTGATAGAACTACTGCAGTGACCCCTGAACTGGTAGAACTACTGCAGTGACCCCTGAACTGGTAGAACTACAGCAGTGACCTCTGAACTGGTAGAACTACAGCAGTGACCTCTGAACTGTTAGAACTACAGCAGTGACCTCTGAACTGGTAGAACTACTGCAGTGACCCCTGAACTGGTAGAACTACTGCAGTGACCCCTGAACTGGTAGAACTACTGCAGTGACCTCTGAACTAGTAGAACTACTGCAGTGACCCCTGAACTGGTAGAACTACAGTGACCCCTGAACTGGTAGAACTACTGCAGTGACCTCTGAACTGATAGAACTACTGCAGTGACCTCTGAACTGGTAGAACTACAGCAGTGACCTCTGAACTGTTAGAACTACAGCAGTGACCTCTGAACTGGTAGAACTACTGCAGTGGCGTCTGAACTGTTAGAACTACTGCAGTGACCTCTGAACTGGTAGAACTACTGCAGTGACCCCTGAACTGGTAGAACTACAGCAGTGACCTCTGAACTGTTAGAACTACTGCAGTGACCTCTGAACTGTTAGAACTACTGCAGTGACCTCTGAACTGGTAGAACTACTGCAGTGACCCCTGAACTGGTAGAACTACTGCAGTGACCTCTGAACTGTTAGACCTACTGCAGTGACCTCTGAACTGGTAGAACTACTGCAGTGACCTCTGAACTGGAGGAACTACTTCAGTGACCTCTGAACTGGAAGTACTTGTCACGGATCCTTCCATCACACCTGTCTCCTGTTCCCAGTGATTAGTATTGGTATAAGTGTTCCCTTTGGTTTCCGTGGTCTGGTTGATTATTGTTACAATGTCTGTTGGTTCGTGTGAGTACCTGCGTGTGAGTACCTGCCTGTGAGTACCTGTGCTGTGTGTTCTGGGCTTTCGTGTCCTTGTGGATTGGGCAGATGATTACGGGTCTCGTCCCGTGTGTTAATCATCGTGTGTTATTTATTCGAGGTTCTCCTCGCTCTTTTGTTTGGGTTTCTACCCTGTGTTTTTGTTAAGTGTTTGTTGGGTCTTCGTCCCTGTGCCTTGACACGGCAAGCCGTAATTTGGGCTTTACTTTAAAAAACTATTACGCATTCCTGCGCCTGTCTCCCGATCCTTCATACCAACGTGACAGAACTACTGCAGTGACCTCTGAACTGGACGAACTACTGCAGTGACCTCTGAACTGGAGGAACTACTGCAGTGACCTCTGAACTGGACGAACTACTGCAAAACAGTGTAACTAAGGATGAACTACTGCGGTGCAAAAATGTTGCTCTGAGGATGAGTGTATGGAAAATGTACAACTGGTCATCCCTGGATCCTAACATCCAGCCGTCGTGAATGCATATTCAAATTTTTAGGTTGTGAAAATGTATATTTTCTAGTGTTGCCTGGTGTTTTGCAGCATAGCACCTGCATGGCCGGCCCCAGGCTTAATTTACAGTCAGTGTTTATCTCTGCGGGTTGCTCTGCTCTACGGTCCACTCTACTCCCTCCAGGGCTATGAAAGACTTCATTATAAACCACAGCCCTTCACTACAACCAGCAATGACCACTGGGATGCACCACAAGGTGTGTGTGTGTGTGTGTGTGTGTGTGTGTGTGTGTGTGTACTCCAGACGTGGGCCTCCAGACAGTGTCGTTGGCAGGTTATGGTCTAGATGTCCACATCTGATGGGATATTTTAAACCCACGCTGATTCATCATGTTTAGTGGCTCAGAAACATTACAAACAAACACCGTTATGAAAGAACCTTCATCTACATTTAAAAACATGTAGATCATTCAGAACATTTCGACCTTTAGAAAGTTTTGAACATTTCTACATTTAGTACATTTCTACATTTAGTACATTTCTACATTTAGTCATTTCTAACATTTAGTACATTTCTAAATGTAGAACATTTAGGACATTTCTACATTTCTATATTCAGAACATTTCTACATTTCTACATTTAGAACATTTCTACATTTCTACATTTAGAACATTTAGTACATTTCTACATTTAGTACATTTCTACATTTAGAACATTTAGAACATTTCTACATTTAGTACATTTCTACATTTAGTACATTTCTACATTTAGAACATTTCTACAGTTAGGACATTTCTACATTCAGAACATTTTCGAACATATAGAACATTTATAACATTTCTACATTTAGAACATTTCTACATTTCGAACATTTCTACATTTCGAACATTTCTACATTTAGAACATTTATAACATTTCTACATTTAGAACATTTCTACATTTAGAACATTTCTACATTTAGAACATTTCTACATTTCTACATTTAGGACATTTCTACATTTAGAACATTTCTACATTTCGAACATTTCTACATTTAGAACATTTATAACATTTCTACATTTAGGACATTTAGAACATTTCTACATTCAGAACATTCAGAACATTTAGAACATTTCTACATTTAGAACATTTCTACATTTAGAACATTTCTACATTTAGAACATTTCTACATTTAGAACATTTCTACATTTCTACATTTAGGACATTTCTACATTTAGAACATTTCTACATTTAGAACATTTCTACATTTAGAACATTTAGAACATTTCTACATTTAGAACATTTAGAACATTTCTACATTTAGAACATTTAGAACATTTCTACATTTACATTTTCTATATGTAGAAATGTTTGAAATGTAGAAATGTTCTGAATGTAGTAATGTCCTAAATGTAGAAATGTTTGAAATAGAAATGTTCTGAATGTAGACAAATGTTCTAAAAGTAGAAATAGAAATGTTTGAAATGTAGTAATGTTCTAAATGTAGAAATGTTCTGAATGTAGTAATGTTCTAAATGTAGAAATGTTCTGAATGTAGTAATGTTCTAAATGTAGAAATGTTCTAAATGTAGTAATGTTCTGAATGTAGTAATATTTCTGAATGTAGAAATGTTCTAAATGTAGTAATGTTCTAAATGTAGTAATGTTCTGAATGTAGTAATGTTCTGAATGTAGAAATGTTCTAAATGTAGAAATGTTCTGAATGTAGTAATGTTCTAAATGTAGAAATGTTCTGAATGTAAAATGTTCTAAATGTAGAAATGTTCTGAATGTAGTAATGTTCTGAATGTAGAAATGTTCTAAATGTAGAAATGTTCTGAATGTAGTAATGTTCTGAATGTAGAAATGTTCTGAATGTAGAAATGTTCTAAATGTAGTAATGTTCTGAATGTAGTAATGTTCTGAATGTAGAAATGTTCTAAATGTAGAAATGTTCTGAATGTAGTAATGTTCTAAATGTAGAAATGTTCTGAATGTAGTAATGTTCTAAATGTAGAAATGTTCTAAATGTAGAAATGTTCTGAATGTAGTAATGTTCTAAATGTAGAAATGTTCTAAATGTAGAAATGTTCTGAATGTAGTAATGTTCTAAATGTAGAAATGTTCTAAATGTAGTAATGTTCTGAATGTAGTAATGTTCTGAATGTAGAAATGTTCTGAATGTAGAAATGTTCTAAATGTAGTAATGTTCTGAATGTAGTAATGTTCTGAATGTAGAAATGTTCTAAATGTAGAAATGTTCTGAATGTAGTAATGTTCTAAATGTAGAAATGTTCTAAATGTAGAAATGTTCTGAATGTAGTAATGTTCTAAATGTAGAAATGTTCTAAATGTAGAAATGTTCTAAATGTAGTAATGTTCTGAATGTAGTAATGTTCTGAATGTAGAAATGTTCTAAATGTAGAAATGTTCTGAATGTAGTAATGTTCTAAATGTAGAAATGTTCTGAATGTAGTAATGTTCTAAATGTAGAAATGTTCTAAATGTAGAAATGTTCTGAATGTAGTAATGTTCTAAATGTAGAAATGTTCTAAATGTAGAAATGTTCTGAATGTAGTAATGTTCTAAATGTAGAAATGTTCTAAATGTAGAAATGTTCTAAATGTAGTAATGTTCTGAATGTAGTAATGTTCTGAATGTAGAAATGTTCTAAATGTAGTAATGTTCTGAATGTAGAAATGTTATAAATGTAGAAATGTTCTGAATGTAGTAATGTTCTAAATGTAGAAATGTTCTGAATGTAGTAATGTTCTAAATGTAGAAATGTTCTAAATGTAGAAATGTTCTGAATGTAGTAATGTTCTAAATGTAGAAATGTTCTAAATGTAGAAATGTTCTAAATGTAGTAATGTTCTGAATGTAGAAATGTTCTAAATGTAGAAATGTTCTGAATGTAGAAATGTTCTAAGTGTAGAAATGTTATGAATGTTCTAAATGTTCAAATTGTTCTAAACGTTTACTTATTCAAATTGTTCTAAATGTTCAAATTGTTCTTAAATGCTTAATTATTCTAAATGTTCTAAATGTTTAATTGTTCTAAATGTTCTAAATGTTTCATTATTATAAATGTTCTAAATGTCCTAAATGTTTAATTATTCTAATTGTTCTAAATGTTCTAAATGTAGAAATGTTCTGAATGTAGTAATGTTCTAAATGTAGAAATATTCTAAATGTAGAAATGTTCTGAATGTAGTAATGTTCTGAATGTAGAAATGTTCTAAATGTAGAAATGTTCTGAATGTAGAAATGTTCTAAGTGTAGAAATGTTATGAATGTTCTAAATGTTCAAATTGTTCTAAACGTTTACTTATTCAAATTGTTCTAAATGTTCAAATTGTTCTTAAATGCTTAATTATTCTAAATGTTCTAAATGTTTAATTGTTCTAAATGTTCTAAATGTGTCATTATTATAAATGTTCTAAATGTCCTAAATGTATAATTATTCTAATTGTTCTAAATGTTCTAAATGTTTAATTATTCTAAATGTTCTAAATGTTTAATTGTTCTAAATGTTTAATTATTCTAAATGTTCTAAATGTTCTAAATGTAGAACATGGAGTATCAGATCTGTTATGGAACAGGATGTGTAGTGATTTCTCACCACTAACAAGTCAATTAGTAACTTGTGTCATTGTGTTTGTGTGTGTTTATTGTGAGTAAACCAGCGGGTCACAAACCCAGTTCTTTCTTAATCAGTCCTCATAAAGCAAACAGACAGTCTTCAGAAGTCCTGTATAACCCACCATGGTGGTCTCTAGTAGAAGGACTGGAGCGAGTGTGAAGTGAAACCAGAAGTGTTTAGGAGGTTGACCAAGTTTAAACTCCTCTGATCAAAGTTAAACTCTCAGACAGACAGACAGACAGACAGACAGGCAGACAGACAGGCAGGCAGGCAGACAGACAGACAGACAGGCAGGGAGACAGACAGACAAGCAGACAGACAGACAAACAGATGGAAAGACAGACAGACAGACAGACAGACAGACAGACAGACAGACAGACAGACAGACAGACAGACAGACAGACAGACAGACAGACAGACAGGGAGACAGACAGACAAGCAGACAGACAGAAAGACAGGGAGACAGAGAGACAGACAGACAGACAGACAGACAGGCAGGCAGGCAGATGTAAAGACAGACAGACAGACAGACAACAGCAGTGATCAATTCTGTTTTCTCTCCTCAACTCCTGTCCAAACTCCATGTTGCTGGAGGAGCTCCAATGTGCATTAAGTGAGACAGGAGCCCTGGAGCAGGAGGGTTAGTGTTTGTTGGTATTGTATATTAAGAAGCCTGTAAAACAGTAGTTTATACGCGTGTCCAGGGGCCAGCTATGTGTCAAGGGGTCCTGATGTGTGTACATGCTCTGTAGCCTAGGGGCCTGGGCTAATGTCTCAGAGAGAGTGTACATGCTCTGTAGCCTAGGGGCCTGGGCTCATGTCTCTGTACATGCTCTGTAGCCTAGGGGCCTGGGCTAATGTCTCAGAGAGAGTGTACATGCTCTGTAGCCTAGGGGCCTGGGCTAATGTCTCAGAGAGTGTACATGCTCTGTAGCCTAGGGGCCTGGGCTAATGTCTCAGAGAGAGTGTACATGCTCTGTAGCCTAGGGGCCTGGGCTAATGTCTCAGAGAGAGTGTACATGCTCTGTAGCCTAGGGGCCTGGGCTAATGTCTCAGAGAGAGTGTACATGCTCTGTAGCCTAGGGCCTGGGCTAATGTCTCCAGAGAGAGTGTACATGCTCTGTAGCCTAGGGGCCTGGGCTCATGTCTCAGAGAGTGTGCATGCTCTGTAGCCTAGGGGCCTTGGCTAATGTCTCAGAGAGAGTGTACATGCTCTGTAGCCTAGGGGCCTGGGCTAATGTCTCAGAGAGAGTGTACATGCTCTGTAGCCTAGGGGCCTGGGCTAATGTCTCAGAGAGAGTGTACATGCTCTGTAGCCTAGGGGCCTGGGCTAATGTCTCAGAGAGGCCTTAAAGAGAGAAAGACAAAAACAACAATATTCACACCCCCCGATGTGACAAGTGTGGGCCTGGGGAGACAATGCAAAATCTGTTAATTAATGGACGTCTGTTCTCCTCTCCTTCCAGGAAGGTAGAGCCCTGACTCCCCCAGTCAGAACAGTCTCCCCTGTCAGGCTGGAAGGCAGAGCCCTGACTCCCCCAGTCAGAACAGTCTCCCCTGTCAGTCTGGAAGGCAGAGCCCTGACTCCCCCAGTCAGAACAGTCTCCCCTGTCAGTCTGGAAGGCAGAGCCCTGACTCCCCCAGTCAGAACAGTCTCCCCTGTCAGTCTGGAAGGCAGAGCCCTGACTCCCCCAGTCAGAACAGTCTCCCCTGTCAGGCTGGAAGGTAGAGCCCTGACTCCCCCAGTCAGAACAGTCTCCCCTGTCAGGCTGGAAGTTAGAGCCCTGACTCCCCCAGTCAGAACAGTCTCCCCTGTCAGGCTGGAAGGAAGAGCCCTGACTCCCCCAGTCAGAACAGTCTCCTCTGTCAGGCTGGAAGGTAGAGCCCTGACTCCCCAGTCAGAACAGACTCCTCTGTCAGGCTGGAAGGTAGAGCCCTGACTCCCCCAGTCAGAACAGTCTCCCTGTCAGGCTGGAAGGCAGAGCCCTGACTCCCCGAGTCAGAACAGTCTCCCCTGTCAGGCTGGAAGGCAGAGCCTGACTCCCCAGTCAGAACAGTCTCCCTGTCAGTCTGGAAGTTAGAGCCCTGACTCCCCAGTCAGAACAGTCTCCCTGTCAGGCTGGAAGTTAGAGCCCTGACTCCCCCAGTCAGAACAGTCTCCCTGTCAGTCTGGAAGGCAGAGCCCTGACTCCCCAGTCAGAACAGTCTCCCCTGTCAGTCTGGAAGTTAGAGCCCTGACTCACCCAGTCAGAACAGTCTCCTCTGTCAGTCTGGAAGTTAGAGCCCTGACTCCCCAGTCAGAACAGTCTCCCCTGTCAGTCTGGAAGTTAGAGCCCTGACTCCCCAGTCAGAACAGTCTCCCCTGTCAGTCTGGAAGTTAGAGCCCTGACTCCCAGTCAGAACAGTCTCCCTGTCAGTCTGGAAGTTAGAGCCCTGACTCCCCAGTCAGAACAGTCTCCCTGTCAGGCTGGAAGGCAGAGCCCTGACTCCCCCAGTCAGAACAGTCTCCCCTGTCAGTCTGGAAGTTAGAGCCCTGACTCCCCAGTCAGAACAGTCTCCCTGTCAGGCTGGAAGGCAGAGCCCTGACTCCCCAGTCAGAACAGTCTCCCTGTCAGGCTGGAAGGCAGAGCCCTGACTCCCCAGTCAGAACAGTCTCCCCTGTCAGGCTGGAAGGCAGAGCCCTGACTCCCCAGTCAGAACAGTCTCCCTGTCAGGCTGGAAGGTAGAGCCCTGACTCCCCCAGTCAGAACAGTCTCCCTGTCAGTCTGGAAGTTAGAGCCCTGACTCCCCAGTCAGAACAGTCTCCCCTGTCAGTCTGGAAGTTAGAGCCCTGACTCCCCCAGTCAGAACAGTCTCCCTGTCAGGCTGGAAGGCAGAGCCCTGACTCCCCAGTCAGAACAGTCTCCCTGTCAGGCTGGAAGGCAGAGCCCTGACTCCCCAGTCAGAACAGTCTCCCCTGTCAGGCTGGAAGGCTGAGCCCTGACACCCCCAGTCAGAACAGTCTCCCCAGTCAGTCTGGAAGGTAGAGCCCTGACTCCCCAGTCAGAACAGTCTTCCCTGTCAGGCTGGAAGGCAGAGCCCTGACTCCCCCAGTCAGAACAGTCTCCCTGTCAGTCTGGAAGGCAGAGCCTTGACTCCCCAGTCAGAACAGTCTCCCTTGTCAGGCTGGAAGGCAGAGCCCTGACTCCCCAGTCAGAACAGTCTCCCCTGTCAGGCTGGAAGGCAGAGCCCTGACTCCCCAGTCAGAACAGTCTCCCCTGTCAGGCTGGAAGGCAGAGCCCTGACTCCCCAGTCAGAACAGTCTCCCTGTCAGGCTGGAAGGCAGAGCCCTGACTCCCCAGTCAGAACAGTCTCCCTGTCAGGCTGGAAGGTAGAGCCCTGACTCCCCAGTCAGAACAGTCTCCCCTGTCAGTCTGGAAGTTAGAGCCCTGACTCCCCAGTCAGAACAGTCTCCCTGTCAGTCTGGAAGTTAGAGCCCTGACTCCCCAGTCAGAACAGTCTCCCCTGTCAGGCTGGAAGGCAGAGCCCTGACTCCCCAGTCAGAACAGTCTCCCTGTCAGGCTGGAAGGCAGAGCCCTGACTCCCCAGTCAGAACAGTCTCCCCTGTCAGGCTGGAAGGCTGAGCCCTGACACCCCCAGTCAGAACAGTCTCCCAGTCAGTCTGGAAGGTAGAGCCCTGACTCCCCAGTCAGAACAGTCTTCCCTGTCAGGCTGGAAGGCAGAGCCCTGACTCCCCAGTCAGAACAGTCTCCCCTGTCAGTCTGGAAGGCAGAGCCTTGACTCCCCAGTCAGAACAGTCTCCCTGTCAGGCTGGAAGGCAGAGCCCTGACTCCCCAGTCAGAACAGTCTCCCCTGTCAGGCTGGAAGGCAGAGCCCTGACTCCCCAGTCAGAACAGTCTCCCTGTCAGGCTGGAAGGCAGAGCCCTGACTCCCGAGTCAGAACAGTCTCCCCTGTCAGGCTGGAAGGCAGAGCCCTGACTCCCCAGTCAGAACAGTCTCCCCTGTCAGGCTGGAAGGCAGAGCCCTGACTCCCCAGTCAGAACAGTCTCCCCTGTCAGGCTGGAAGGCAGAGCCCTGACTCCCCAGTCAGAACAGTCTCCCCTGTCAGGCTGGAGGGCAGAGCCCCGACTCCCCAGTCAGAACAGCCTCCCCTGTCAGGCTGGAAGGCAGAGCCCTGACTCCCCAGTCAGAACAGTCTCCCTGTCAGTCTGGAAGGCAGAGCCCTGACTCCCCAGTCAGAACAGTCTCCCTGTCAGGCTGGAAGGCAGAGCCCTGACTCCCCAGTCAGAACAGTCTCCCTGTCAGTCAGGAAGGCAGAGCCCTGACTCCCCAGTCAGAACAGTCTCCCTGTCAGTCTGGAAGGCAGAGCCCTGACTCCCCCCAGTCAGAACAGTCTCCCTGTCAGTCAGGAAGGCAGAGCCCTGACTCCCCAGTCAGAACAGTCTCCCCTGTCAGTCTGGAAGGCAGAGCCCTGACTCCCCCAGTCAGAACAGTCTCCCCTGTCAGTCTGGAAGGCAGAGCCCTGACTCCCCAGTCAGAACAGTCTCCCCTGTCAGTCAGGAAGGCAGAGCCCTGACTCCCCAGTCAGAACAGTCTCCCTGTCAGGCTGGAAGGCAGAGCCCTGACTCCCCAGTCAGAACAGTCTCCCTGTCAGGCTGGAAGGCAGAGCCCTGACTCCCCAGTCAGAACAGTCTCCCCTGTCAGGCTGGAAGGCAGAGCCCTGACTCCCCAGTCAGAACAGTCTCCCTGTCAGGCTGGAAGGCAGAGCCCTGACTCCCCAGTCAGAACAGTCTCCCCTGTCAGTCTGGAAGTTAGAGCCCTGACTCCCCCAGTCAGAACAGTCTCCCCTGTCAGTCTGGAAGTTAGAGCCCTGACTCCCCAGTCAGAACAGTCTCCCCTGTCAGGCTGGAAGGCAGAGCCCTGACTCCCCAGTCAGAACAGTCTCCCCTGTCAGGCTGGAAGGCAGAGCCCTGACTCCCCAGTCAGAACAGTCTCCCTGTCAGGCTGGAAGGCTGAGCCCTGACACCCCCAGTCAGAACAGTCTCCCAGTCAGTCTGGAAGGTAGAGCCCTGACTCCCCAGTCAGAACAGTCTTCCCTGTCAGGCTGGAAGGCAGAGCCCTGACTCCCCAGTCAGAACAGTCTCCCTGTCAGTCTGGAAGGCAGAGCCTTGACTCCCCAGTCAGAACAGTCTCCCTGTCAGGCTGGAAGGCAGAGCCCTGACTCCCCAGTCAGAACAGTCTCCCCTGTCAGGCTGGAAGGCAGAGCCCTGACTCCCCAGTCAGAACAGTCTCCCTGTCAGGCTGGAAGGCAGAGCCCTGACTCCCCGAGTCAGAACAGTCTCCCCTGTCAGGCTGGAAGGCAGAGCCCTGACTCCCCAGTCAGAACAGTCTCCCCTGTCAGGCTGGAAGGCAGAGCCCTGACTCCCCAGTCAGAACAGTCTCCCTGTCAGGCTGGAAGGCAGAGCCCTGACTCCCCAGTCAGAACAGTCTCCCCTGTCAGGCTGGAGGGCAGAGCCCCGACTCCCCAGTCAGAACAGCCTCCCTGTCAGGCTGGAAGGCAGAGCCCTGACTCCCCAGTCAGAACAGTCTCCCCTGTCAGTCTGGAAGGCAGAGCCCTGACTCCCCCAGTCAGAACAGTCTCCCCTGTCAGGCTGGAAGGCAGAGCCCTGACTCCCCCAGTCAGAACAGTCTCCCCTGTCAGTCTGGAAGGCAGAGCCCTGACTCCCCCAGTCAGAACAGTCTCCCCTGTCAGTCTGGAAGGCAGAGCCCTGACTCCCCAGTCAGAACAGTCTCCCCTGTCAGTCTGGAAGGCAGAGCCCTGACTCCCCCAGTCAGAACAGTCTCCCCTGTCAGTCTGGAAGGCAGAGCCCTGACTCCCCGAGTCAGAACAGTCTCCCCTGTCAGGCTGGAAGGCAGAGCCCTGACTCCCCAGTCAGAACAGTCTCCCTGTCAGTCAGGAAGGCAGAGCCCTGACTCCCCAGTCAGAACAGTCTCCCTGTCAGGCTGGAAGGCAGAGCCCTGACTCCCCAGTCAGAACAGTCTCCCTGTCAGGCTGGAAGGCAGAGCCCTGACTCCCCCAGTCAGAACAGTCTCCCCTGTCAGGCTGGAAGGCAGAGCCCTGACTCCCCCAGTCAGAACAGTCTCCCCTGTCAGGCTGGAAGGCAGAGCCCTGACTCCCCAGTCAGAACAGTCTCCCCTGTCAGTCTGGAAGTTAGAGCCCTGACTCCCCCAGTCAGAACAGTCTCCCCTGTCAGTCTGGAAGTTAGAGCCCTGACTCCCCAGTCAGAACAGTCTCCCCTGTCAGTCTGGAAGTTAGAGCCCTGACTCCCCCAGTCAGAACAGTCTCCCTGTCAGGCTGGAAGGCAGAGCCCTGACTCCCCAGTCAGAACAGTCTCCACTGTCAGTCTGGAAGGCAGAGCCCTGACTCCCCCAGTCAGAACAGTCTCCCCTGTCAGGCTGGAAGTTAGAGCCCTGACTCCCCCAGTCAGAACAGTCTCCCCTGTCAGGCTGGAAGGAAGAGCCCTGACTCCCCCAGTCAGAACAGTCTCCCCTGTCAGAACAGTCTCCTCTATCAGGCTGGAAGGCAGAGCCCTGACTCTGAGGACTTTGGTGTTTTTCATACAGTAAATAAAAACATCAAGCACAAATTGTTTGTCGCCAGCAGCACTTTTTTCTCTCTTTAATTTTGACATTCCCTCGTAAAGTCCGTGAGAGGAAGGCTGTTGGTCCAGGACGGGCCCACGCATCGTCCTCAAACACACACACACACACACACACACACACACACACACACACACACACACACACACACACACACACACACACACACACACACACACACACACACACACACACACACGTTTTGGGCAGGACACTGTCAGACCAGCCTGGGATTTCATTAGCTACCTTTCTTCTTCAGTAAAACTTCACTAAAGGGTTTTCTCTCCCCGCTGTAGTTTGTTTTTATAAGGCCTTTTAATGAGGCTGCTGGGATTCAGCCCCTGCTCCCTCCCTAACTCCCCTGCTCCCTCCCCTAACTCCCCTGCTCCCTCCCCTAACTCCCCTGCTCCCTCCCCTAACTCCCCTGCTCCCTCCCCTAACTCCCCCTGCTCCCTCCCTAACTCCCCCTGCTCCCTCCCTAACTCCTCCTGCTCCCTCCCTAAATCCCCCTGCTCCCTCCCCTAACTCCCCTGCTCCCCTCCCCTAACTCCCCTGCTCCTCCCCTAACTCCCCCTGCTCCTCCCTAACTCCCCCTGCTCCCTCCCTAACTCCCCTGCTCCCTCCCCTAACTCCCCCTGCTCCCTCCGCTAACTCCCCTGCCCCTCCCCTAACTCCCCTGCTCCCTCCCTAACTGTTCCTGCTCCCTCCCCTAACTCCCCCTGCTCCCTCCCTAACTCCCCTGCTCCTCCCTAACCCCCTGCTCCCTCCCTAACTCCCCTGCTCCCTCCCCTAACTCCCCTGCTCCCTCCCCTAACTCCCCTGCTCCCCTAACTCCCCTGCTCCCTCCCCTAACTCCCCTGCTCCTCCCCTAACTCCCCCTGCTCCCTCCCCTAACTCCCCTGCTCCCTCCCTAACTCCCCCCTGCTCCCTCCCCTAACTCCCCTGCTCCCTCCCCTAACTCCCCCTGCTCCCTCCCTAACTCCCCTGCTCCCTCCCTAACTCCCCCTGCTCCCTCCCTAACTCCCCTGCCTCCCCTAACTCCCCCTGCTCCCTCCCCCTAACTCCCCTGCTCCGTCCCTAACTCCCCCTGCTCCCTCCCTAACTCCCCCTGCTCCCTCCCCCTAACTCCCCTGCTCCCTCCCTAACTCCCCCTGCTCCCTCCCCTAACTCCCCTGCTCCCTCCCCTAACTCCCCTGCTCCCTCCCCTAACTCCCTGCTCCCTCCCTAACTCCCCTGCTCCCTCCCCTAACTCCCCTGCTCCCTCCCTAACTCCCCCTGCTCCCTCCCCTAACTCCCCCTGCTCCCTCCCCTAACCCCCTGCTCCCTCCCCTAACTCCCCTGCTCCCTCCCCTAACTCCCCTGCTCCCTCCCTAACTCCCCCTGCTCCCTCCCCTAACTCCCCTGCTCCCTCCCTAACTCCCCTGCTCCTCCCCTAACTCCCCTGCTCCCTCCCTAACTCCCCTGCTCCCTCCCTCCCCTGCTCCCTCCCCTAACTCCCCTGCTCCCTCCCCTAACTCCCCCTGCTCCCTCCCCTAACTCCCCCCTCCCTCCCCTAACTCCCCTGCTCCCACCCCTAACTCCCCTGCTCCCCTCCCCTAACTCCCCCTGCTCCGCCCCTAACTCCCCCTGCTCCCTCCCTAACTCCCCCCTGCTCCCTCCCCTAACTCCCCCTGCTCCTCCCTAACCCCTGCTCCCCTCCCTAACTCCCCCTGCTCCCTCCCCTAACTCCCCTGCTCCTCCCTCCCCCTGCTCCCTCCCCTAACTCCCCTGCTCCGTCCCTAACTCCCTCCTCCCTCCTAACTCCCCCCCCCTCTAACTCCCCTGCTCCTCCCTAACTCCCCCTGCTCCCTCCCCTAACTCCCCTGCTCCTCCCTGCTCCCCCTGCTCCCTCCCCTAACTCCCCTGCTCCCTCCCCTAACTCCCCCTGCTCCGTCCCCTAACTCCCCTCCTCCCTCCCTAACTCCCCTGCTCCCTCCCCTAACTCCCCCTGCTCCCTCCCCTAACTCCCCCTGCTCCCTCTTAACTCCCCTGCTCCCTCCCCTAACTCCCCCTGCTCCCTCCCTAACTCCCCTGCTCCCTCCCCTAACTCCTACAGTAGGGTTTCTGTCTGTCTGTCTGTCTGTCTGTCTGTCTGTCTGTCTGTCTGTCTGTCTGTCTGTCTGTCTGTCTGTCTGTCTGTCTGTCTGTCTGTCTGTCTGTCTGTCTGTCTGTCTGTGTGTGTGTGTGTGTGTGTGTGTGTGTGTGTGTGTGTGTGTGTGTGTGTGGGGGAGGCAGGCAGGCAGGCAGGCAGATTGTGGTGATGACCTTGTTGACACTTCATTGTCTCCCCAGGCCCAGAGCTGGCAGACTGCTAGAACACTACAGACCCTCATTAGATGGCAGGTGGGAAAACTGCTGTTGGAAGCTGGGGTGCTAATTGGGATAGAGGGTTGGAGGCTGGGGTGCTAATTGGGACAGAGGGTTGGAAGCTGGGGTGCTAATTGGGACAGAGGGTTGGAAGCTGGGGTGCTAATTGGGACAGAGGGTTGGAAGCTGGGGTGCTAATTGGGACAGAGGGTTGGAAGCTGGGGTGCTAATTGGGATAGAGGGTTGGAAGCTGGGGTGCTAATTGGGATAGAGGGTTGGAAGCTGGGGTGCTAATTGGGATAGAGGGTTGGAAGCTGGGGTGCTAATTGGGATAGAGGGTTGGAAGCTGGGGTGCTAATTGGGATAGAGGGTTGGAAGCTGGGGTGCTAATTGGGATAGAGGGTTGGAAGCTGGGGTGCTAATTGGGACAGAGGGTTGGAAGCTGGGGTGCTAATTGGGATAGAGGGTTGGAAGCTGGGGTGCTAATTGGGATAGAGGGTTGGAAGCTGGGGTGCTAATTGGGATAGAGGGCTGGAAGCTGGGGTGCTAATTGGGATAGAGGGTTGGAAGCTGGGGTGCTAATTGGGATAGAGGGTTGGAAGCTGTGGTGCTAATTGGGATAGAGGGTTGGAAGCTGGGGTGCTAATTGGGATAGAGGGATGGAAGCTGGGGTGCTAATTGGGATAGAGGGTTGGAAGCTGGGGTGCTAATTGGAATAGAGGGATGGAAGCTGGGGTGCTAATTGGGATAGAGGGATGGAAGCTGGGGTGCTAGTGGGATAGAGGGTTGGAAGCTGGGGTGCTAATTGGGATAGAGGGATGGGAGCTGGGGTGCTAATTGGGATAGAGGGTTGGAAGCTGGGGTGCTAATTGGGATAGAGGGATGGGAGCTGGGGTGCTAATTGGGATAGAGGGATGGGAGCTGGGGTGCTAGCTGGCTGGAAGCTGGAGAAGCTAACTGGGACAGGGTGCTAACTGGGACAGGTTGCTAACTGGGACAGGTTGCTAACTGGCTGGATGCTGGTGTCACGTTCGTCATAACGAGGAGACCAATGCGCAGCGTGAGATGAATACATTCTTCTTTATTTAAACAAAGAACACGAAACAAACTAACAAAATGACCGTGACGCTATAACGCGACATGCAACGACACATAGACAATAACCCACAAAACCAAAATGGCAACCTAAATAGGATCCCCAATCAGAGACAACGATAAACAGCTGTCTCTGATTGGGAACCAATTCAGGCCACCATAGACCAACCTATACCTAGATATACTAAAACCCCATAGATTTACAAAACCCCAAGACAAGCCCAAAACCCCTAGACAATAGAAAAACTAAACCAACCACCCTTGTCACACCCTGACCAAAATAATAAAGAAAACAAAGATAACTGAGGTCAGGGTGTGACAGCTGGGGTGCTAACTGGGGCAGGTTGGTAACTAGCTGGATACTGGGGTGCTAACTGGGACAGGTTGGTAACTGGCTGGATGCTGGAGATGCTAACTGGGACAGGTTGGTAACTGGCTGGATGCTGGAGATGCTAACTGGGACAGGTTGGTAACTGGCTGGATGCTGGGGTGCTAACTGGGACAGGTTGGTAACTGGCTGGATGCTGGAGATGCTAACTGGGACAGGTTGGTAACTGGCTGGATGCTGGGGTGCTAACTGGGACAGGTTGCTAACTGGCTGGATGCTGGAGATGCTAACTGGGACAGGTTGGTAACTGGCTGGATGCTGGGGTGCTAAATGGGACAGGTTGGTAACTGGCTGGATGCTGGGGTGCTAACTGGGACAGGTTGGTAACTGGCTGGATGCTGGGGTGCTAACTGGGACAGGTTGGTAACTGGCTGGATGCTGGAGATGCTAACTGGGGCAGAGGACTGGAAACTGGCTGGATCCTGGAGATGCTAACTGGGACAGGTTACTAACTGGCTGGATGCTGGGGTGCTAACTGGGACAGGTTGCTAACTGGCTGGATGCTGGGGTGCTAACTGGGACAGGTTGGTAACTGGCTGGATGCTGGAGATGCTAACTGGGACAGGTTGCTAACTGGCTGGATGCTGGAGATGCTAACTGGGGCAGAGGACTGGAAACTGCAGTGCTATGTATCTATGATAATACTGTGTATCTATGGTAATACATGTGTATCTATGATAATACTGTGTATCTATGGTAATACTTAGTATCTATGGTAATACTATGTAGCTATGGTAAAATGTATGTATCTATGGTAATACTATGTATCTATGGTAATATTATGTATCTATGGTAATACTATGTAGCTATGGTAATACTATGTATCTATGGTAATACTATGTAGCTATGGTAATACAGTCATTGCCAAAAGTTATGAGAATGACACAAATGTACATTTTCACAAAGTTTTCTGCATCAATTGATATTAATATAAAACTGATCCACCCTAAAAAAAAAAACGTTTTCTGCATCAGTTTGTATGATTACAATTTGCATATACTCCAGACTGTTATCAAGAGTGATCAGATGAATTGCATAGTCCCTCTTTGCCAAATGAACTGAACTGCCACAAAAGGACCAGCTGACATCATGTCAGTGATTCTCTCGTTAACACAGGTGTGAGTGTTGACGAGGACAAGGCTGGAGATCACTCTGTCATGCTGATTGCCTTCGAATAACAGACTGGAAGCTTCAAAAGGAGGGTGGTGCTAGGAATCATTGTTATTTATCTGTCAACCATGGTTACCTGCAAGGAAACATGTGCAGTCATCATTGCTTTGCACAAAAAGCGATTCACTGGCAAGGATATTGCTGCCAGTAAGATTGCACCTAAATCAACCATTTAACGGATCATCAAGAACTTCAAGGAGAGCGGTTCAATTGTTGTGAAGAATGCTTCAGGGCGCCCAAGAAAGTCCAGCAAGCACCAGGACAGTCTCTAAAGTTGATTCAGCTGTGGGATCGGGGCACCACCAGATAAGATATGCATATTATTAGTAGATGTGGATAGAAAACACTCTGAAGTTTCTAAAACTGTTTGAATCATGTCTGTGAGTATAACATAACTTATGTAGCAGCCGATACCCGAGGAAAAACCATTCAGATTGTTTTTTTTTTTTTTTTTGAGGTCACTCTTTTTTCAATGGGATTTCATTGGGAATCCAGATTTCTAAGGGACCTACTTGCAGTTCCTACCGCTTCCACTGGATGTCACCAGTCTTTAGAAATTTGTTGATGTTTTTCCTTTGTGTAATGAAGAAGTAGCCCTGTTCAAAACGAGGGTCACTTCAAGTGTACTGTTTGTTAGAGGCGCGTGACCAGAAAGGTTTCGTCAGTTTGTTTTCTTCCTGTATTAAACACAGATCATCCGTCTTCAATTTGATCGATTATTTACTTTAAAAAATTAAGTTGTATTACAAAGTCCTTTGAAATGTTTTGGCAAAGTTTACAGGTAACGTTTGAGATATTTTGTAGTCACATTGTGCCAGTTGGTGGTACTGGGCCGAGGACACGCACAGTAAACCCGGTGCGGGGAGCTGCCACCGGAGGGCTGGTGCGTGGAGGTGGTACTGGATAGACCGGACCGTGCAGGCGCACTGGAGCTCTTGAGCACCGAGCCTGCCCAACCTTACCTGGTTGAATGCTCCCGGTCGCCCTACCAGTGCGGCGAGGTGGAATAGGCCGCACTGGGCTATGCAGGCGAACCGGGGACACCGTGCGTAAGGCTGGTGCCATGTAAGCCGTCCCCAAGGAGACGCACTGGAGACCAGAGGCGTAGAGCCGGCTTCATGACACTTGGCTCGATGCTTACTTTAGCCCGGCCGATACGAGGAGCTGGTATGTACGCACCGGTCCTAACTGGCCCCCAATAATTTTTTTGGGGCTGACTCTCAGGCTTCCATCCCTTCATCTCCTCTTATCAACAGTAGTCAGACCATCCATCCAGGGTAAATGCCTTCATCTCCTCTCAACAACAGTAGTCAGACCATCCACCATGTCATCTCCTCTCAACAACAGTAGTCAGACCATCCATCCAGGGTAAATGCCTTCATCTCCTCTCAACAGTAGTCAGACCATCCATCCAGGGTAAATGCCTTCATCTCCTTCAACAACAGTAGTCAGACCATCCATCCAGGGTAAATGCCTTCATCTCCTCTCAACAACAGTAGTCAGACCATCCATCCAGGGTAAATGCCTTCATTCTCCTCTCAACAACAGTAGTCAGACCATCCATCCAGGGTAAATGCCTTCATCTCCTCTCAACAACAGTAGTCAGACCATCCATCCAGGGTAAATGCCTTCTATCATTCCCTCAACAACAGTAGTCAGACCATTATCCCATCCAGGGTAAATGCCTTTCATCTCCACTCAACAACAGTAGTCAGACCATCCATCCAGGGTAAATGCCTTCATCTCTCTCTCAACAGTAGTCAGATTCATCATCCAGGGTAAATGCCTTCATCTCCTCTCAACCAGAGTAGTCAGACCATCCATCCAGGGTAAATGCCTTCATCTCTCTCAACCAGAGTAGTCAGACCATCCATCCAGGTTAAATCCCTTCATCTCCTCTTATCAACAGTAAGACCATCCATCCAGGGTAAATGATCAGAACAAGGCTAGTCACAGACGGAACACAGAGACTGTAACAACACACATTTCATACGCTGTAATTCAAAACACTTACACTCTCAGTCTAAACTATAAGCCACTTTTAGTTACGGAGCTGTATCATAATCACCATAATATGATTTCAGAGTCATTTGGCAACAGATGAAAGACCCTGACAGACAGATGGTCCTTGGCAGCGAGGTACGGGATGGCTTTTGTCTGCTGTATGTAGATGGTTTAAAACGGGTGTTCTTCTTGCAGTTGTCTTCTATGGAACACAGACGACACGCCTCGCTAACAACAGAGAACAACACCCTCGCTAACGCAGAGAACAACACTCGCTAACAAGAGAACAAACACGTCTCACTGAAATACTGTTATTGGTCTGTTCTGTGTCGATGATGTGTGACGCCCAACTGTAGAGTACCCAGCAGGCTCTGAAGAAGAAGAATTCCACTGAAATGATCCAAAGGCCTCTTGATCATGTCCTGGTCTTTAGAGAGACCCCTTAGAACCTCTAACCTACTGTTCTGTCCTGGTCATTAGAGAGACCTCCTTAGAACCTCTAAACCACTGTTATGTCCTGGTCTTCAGAGAGAACCTCTAACCCACTGATGTCCTAGAACCTCTAACCCACTGTTCTGTCCTGGTCATTAGAGACCTCCTTAGAACCTCTAACCTACTGTTCTGTCCTGGTCATTAGAGAGACCTCCTTAGAACCTCTAAACCACTGTTATGTCCTGGTCATTAGAGAGACCCCTAGAACCTCTAACCCACTGTTATGTCCTGTTCTGTCATTAGAGAGACCCCCAGAACCTCTAACCCACTGTTATGTCCTGACCTCCTTAGAACCTCTAACCTACTGTTCTGTCCTGGTCATTAGAGAGACCCCCTTAGAACCTCTAACCCACTGTTCTGTCCTAGAGAGACCTCCTTAGAACCTCTAACCTACTGTTATGTCCTGGTCATTAGAGCAGACCTCCTTAGAACCTCTAACCCACTGTTATGTCCTGGTCATTAGAGAGACCTCCTTAGAACCTCTAACCCACTGTTATGTCCTGGTCATTAGAGACTCCTTAGAACCTCTAACCCACTGTTATGTCCTGGTCATTAGAGAGACATCCTTAGAACCTCTAAACCACTGTTATGTCCTGGTCATTAGAGAGACATCCTTAGAACCTCTAACCCACTGTTATGTCCTGGTCATTCCATCCTTAGAACCTCTAACCCACTGTTATGTCCTGGTCATTAGAGAGACATCCTTAGAACCTCTAACCCACTGTTATGTCCTGACCTCCTTAGAACCTCTAACCTACTGTTATGTCCTGGTCATTAGAGAGACCTCCTGAGAACCTCTAACCCACTGTTATGTCCTGGTCATTAGAGAGACCTCCTGAGAACCTCTAACCTACTGTTATGTCCTGGTCTTTAGAGAGACCTCCTTAGAACCTCTAACCCACTGTTATGTCCTGACCTCCTAAGAACCGCTAACCCACTGTTATGTCCTGGTCATTAGAGAGACCTCCTTAGAACCTCTAACCTACTGTTATGTCCTGGTCATTAGAGAGACATCCTTAGAACCTCTAACCCACTGTTATGTCCTGGTCATTAGAGAGACATCCAGAACCTCTAACCCACTGTTATGTCCTGGTCATTAGAGAGACATCCTTAGAACCTCTAACCCACTGTTATGTCCTGGTCATTAGAGAGACATCCTTAGAACCTCTAACCCACTGTTATGTCCTGGTCATTAGAGAGACATCCTTAGAACCTCTAACCCACTGTTATGTCCTGGTCATTAGAGAGACCTCCTTAGAACCTCTAACCCACTGTTATGTCCTGGTCATTAGAGAGACCTCCTTAGAACCTCTAACCTACTGTTATGTCCTGGTCATTAGAGAGACATCCTTAGGTCTAACCCACTGTTATGTCCTGTCATTAGAGAGACATCCTTAGAACCTCTAACCCACTGTTATGTCCTGGTCATTAGAGACCTCCTTAGAACCTCTAACCCACTGTTATGTCCTGGTCATTAGAGAGACCTCCTTAGAACCTCTAACCCACTGTTATGTCCTGGTCATTCTCCTTAGAACCTCTAACCCACTGTTATGTCCTGGTCATTAGAGAGACCATCCTTAGAACCTCTAACCCACTGTTATGTCCTGGTCATTAGAGAGACTTAGAACCTCTAACCCACTGTTATGTCCTGGTCATTAGAGAGACATCCTTAGAACCTCTAACCCACTGTTATGTCCTGGTCATTAGAGAGACCTCCTTAGAACCTCTAACCCACTGTTATGTCCTGGTTAGAGAGACATCCTTAGAACCTCTAACCCACTGTTATGTCCTGGTCATTAGACAGACCTCCTTAGAACCTCTAACCCACTGTTATGTCCTGGTCATTAGAGAGACATCTTAGAACCTCTAACCCACTGTTATGTCCTGGTCATTAGAGAGACCTCCTTAGAACCTCTAACCCACTGTTATGTCCTGGTCATTAGAGACCAGAACCTAACCCACTGTTATGTCCTGGTCATTAGAGAGACCCCTTAGAACCTCTAACCCACTGTTATGTCCTGGTCATTAGAGAGACATCTCTTAGAACTCTAACCCACTGTTATGTCCTGGTCATTAGAGAGACCTCCTAAGAACCTCTAACCAGTTATGTCCTGGTCATTAGAGAGACATCCAGGTCCTAACCCACTGTTATGTCCTGGTCAACCAGAGACCTCTTAGAACCATCTAATCCACTGTTATGTCCCTTCATCTCCTTAGAACCTCTAACCCACTGTTATGTCCTGGTCATTAGAGAGATCCATCCAGAACCGCTAACCCACTGTTATGTCCTGGTCATTAGAGAGACATCAGAACCATCTAACCCACTGTTATGTCCTTCATTAGAGAGACCTCTTAGAACCTCTAACCCACTGTTATGTCTGGACCATCCATCCAGGTTAGACCTCCTTAGAACCTCTAACCCACTGTTATGTCCTAGTCATTAGAGAGACATCCTTAGAACCTCTAACCCACTGTTATGTCCTGGTCATTAGAGAGACCTCCTTAGAACCTCTAACCCACTGTTATGTCCTGGTCATCTAGAGAGACCTCCTTAGAACCGCTAACCCACTGTTATGTCCTGGTCATTAGAGAGACATCCTTAGAAGCTAACCCACTGTTATGTCCTGGTCATTAGAGAGACCTCCTTAGAACCTCTAACCCACTGTTATGTCCTGGTTAGAGAGACTCCTTAGAACCGCTAAACCACTGTTATGTCCTGGTCATTAGAGAGACATCCTTAGAACCTCTAACCCACTGTTATGTCCTGGTCATTAGAAACCCCTAGAACTCTAACCTACTGTTATGTCCTGGTCATTAGAGAGACATCCATCCAGAACCTCTAAACCACTGTTATGTCCTGGTCATTAGAGAGACCTCTCCTAAGAACCGCTAACCCACTGTTATGTCCTGGTCATTAGAGACATCCTTAGAACCGCTAAACCACTGCTATGTCCTGGATTAGAGAGACCATCCTCCAGAACCGCTAACCCACTGTTATGTCCTGGTCATTAGAGAGACTCCTTAGAACCTCTAACCTACTGTTATGTCCTGGTCATTAGAGAGACATCCTTAGAACCTCTAACCACTGTTATGTCCTGGTCATTAGAGACCTCCTAAGAACCGCTAACCCACTGTTATGTCCTGTCATTAGAGAGACCTCCTAAGAACCGCTAACCCACTGTTATGTCCTGGTCATTAGAGACCCCTTCAGAACCGCTAACCACTGTTATGTAGTCAGAGAGACCTAGAACCGCTAACCCACTGTTATGTCCTGGTCATTAGAGAGACCTCCTTAGAACCTCTAACCCACTGTTATGTCCTGGTCATTAGAGACATCCTTAGAACCTCTAACCTACTGTTATGTCCTGGTCATTAGAGAGACATCCAAGAAGTCTAACCCACTGTTATGTCCTGGTCATTAGAGAGACCTCCTTAGAACCTCTAACCCACTGTTATGTCCTGGTCATTAGAGAGACATCCTTAGAACCTTAACCCACTGTTATGTCCTGGTCATTAGAGAGACCTCCTTAGAACCTCTAACCCACTGTTATGTCCTGGTCATTAGAGAGACCTCCTTAGAACCTCTAACCCACTGTTATGTCCTGGTCATTAGAGAGACATCCTTGTGAACCTCTAACCCACTGTTATGTCCTGGTCATTAGAGAGACCTCCTGGAGAACCTCTAACCAACCCACTGTTATGTCCTGGTCATTAGAGAGACATCCTTAGAACCTCTAACACCACTGTTATGTCCTGGTCATTAGAGAGACCTCCTAAGAACCTCTAACCAACCCACTGTTATGTCCTGGTCATTAGAGAGACATCCTAGAACCTCTAAACCACTGTTATGTCCTGGTCATTAGAGAGACCTCCTAAGAACCTCTAACCAACCCACTGTTATGTCCTGGTCATTAGAGAGACATCCTTAGAACCTCTAAAACCACTGCTATGTCCTGGTCATTAGAGAGACCTCCTGAGAACCATAACCAACCCACTGTTATGTCCTGGTCATTAGAGAGACATCCTAGAACCTCTAACCAACCCACTGTTATGTCCTGGTCATTAGAGAGACCTCCTTAGAACCTCTAACCTACTGTTATGTCCTGGTCATTAGAGAGACCTCCTAAGAACCGCTAACCCACTGTTATGTCCTGGTCATTAGAGAGACATCCTTAGAACCTCTAACCCACTGTTATGTCCTGGTCATTAGAGAGACCTCCTAAGAACCGCTAACCCACTGTTATGTCCTGGTCATTAGAGAGACCTCCTTAGAACCTCTAACCCACTGTTATGTCCTGGTCATTAGAGACCTCCTAAGAACCATCTAACCCACTGTTATGTCCTGTCATTAGAGAGACCTCCTAAGAACCTCTAACCCACTGTTATGTCCTGGTCATTAGAGAGACCTCCTTAGAACCGCTAACCCACTGTTATGTCCTGGTCATTAGAGAGACCTCCTAGAACCTCTAACCCACTGTTATGTCCTCATTAGAGAGACCTCCTTAGAACCTCTAACCCACTGTTATGTCCTGGTCATTAGAGAGACCTCCTAAGAACCTCTAACCCACTGTTATGTCCTGGTCATTAGAGAGACATCCTTAGAACCTCTAACCAACCCACTGTTATGTCCTGGTCATTAGAGAGACATCCTTAGAACCTCTAACCCACTGTTATGTCCTGGTCTTTAGAGAGACCTCCTAAGAACCTCTAACCCACTGTTATGTCCTGGTCATTAGAGAGACCTCCTTAGAACCTCTAACCCACTGTTATGTCCTGGTCATTAGAGAGACCTCCTGAGAACCTCTAACCCACTGTTATGTCCTGGTCATTAGAGAGACCTCCTGAGAACCTCTAACCTACTGTTATGTCCTGGTCATTAGAGAGACCTCCTTAGAACCTCTAACCCACTGTTATGTCCTGGTCATTAGAGAGACCTCCTAAGAACCGCTAACCCACTGTTATGTCCTGGTCATTAGAGAGACCTCCTTAGAACCTCTAACCCACTGTTATGTCCTGGTCATTAGAGAGACCTCCTAAGAACCTCTAACCCACTGTTATGTCCTGGTCATTAGAGAGACCTCCTTAGAACCTCTAACCCACTGTTATGTCCTGGTCATTAGAGAGACCTCCTAAGAACCGCTAACCCACTGTTATGTCCTGGTCATTAGAGAGACCTCCTAAGAACCTCTAACCCACTGTTATGTCCTGGTCATTAGAGAGACCTCCTTAGAACCTCTAACCCACTGTTATGTCCTGGTCATTAGAGAGACCTCCTGAGAACCTCTAACCCACTGTTATGTCCTGGTCATTAGAGAGACCTCCTTAGAACCTCTAACCAACCCACTGTTATGTCCTGGTCATTAGAGACATCCTTAGAACCTCTAACCCACTGTTATGTCCTGGTCTTTAGAGACCTCCTTAGAACCTCTAACCCACTGTTATGTCCTGGTCATTAGAGAGACCTCCTAAGAACCGCTAACCCACTGTTATGTCCTGGTCATTAGAGAGACATCCTTAGAACCTCTAACCCACTGTTATGTCCTGGTCATTAGAGAGACCTCCTAAGAACCGCTAACCCACTGTTATGTCCTGGTCATTAGAGAGACCTCCTTAGAACCTCTAACCCACTGTTATGTCCTGGTCATTAGAGAGACCTCCTAAGAACCGCTAACCCACTGTTATGTCCTGGTCATTAGAGAGACCTCCTTAGAACCTCTAACCCACTGTTATGTCCTGGTCATTAGAGAGACCTCCTGAGAACCTCTAACCCACTGTTATGTCCTGGTCATTAGAGAGACCTCCTTAGAACCTCTAACCCACTGTTATGTCCTGGTCATTAGAGAGACCTCCTTAGAACCTCTAACCCACTGTTATGTCCTGGTCATTAGAGAGACATCCTTAGAACCTCTAACCAACCCACTGTTATGTCCTGGTCTTTAGAGAGACCTCCTAAGAACCGCTAACCCACTGTTATGTCCTGGTCATTAGAGACCTCCTTAGAACCTCTAACCCACTGTTATGTCCTGGTCATTAGAGAGACCTCCTAAGAACCTCTAACCCACTGTTATGTCCTGGTCATTAGAGAGACATCCTTAGAACCTCTAACCCACTGTTATGTCCTGGTCATTAGAGAGACCTCCTTAGAACCTCTAACCCACTGTTATGTCCTGGTCATTAGAGAGACCATCCTTAGAACCTCTAACCCACTGTTATGTCCTGGTCATTAGAGAGACCTCCTTAGAACCTCTAACCCACTGTTATGTCCTGTCATTAGAGAGACCTCCTAGAACCTCTAACCCACTGTTATGTCCTGGTCATTAGAGAGACCTCCTTAGAACCTCTAACCCACTGTTATGTCCTGGTCATTAGAGAGACCTCCTTAGAACCGCTAACCCACTGTTATGTCCTGGTCATTAGAGAGACCTCCTGAGAACCTCTAACCCACTGTTATGTCCTGGTCATTAGAGAGACATCCTTAGAACCTCTAACCCACTGTTATGTCCTGGTCATTAGAGAGACATCCTTAGAACCTCTAACCCACTGTTATGTCCTGGTCATTAGAGAGACCTCCTTAGAACCTCTAACCCACTGTTATGTCCTGGTCATTAGAGAGACCTCCTTAGAACCTCTAACCCACTGTTATGTCCTGGTCATTAGAGAGACATCCTTAGAACCTCTAACCCACTGTTATGTCCTGGTCATTAGAGAGACATCCTTAGAACCTCTAACCCACTGTTATGTCCTGACCTCCTTAGAACCTCTAACCCACTGTTATGTCCTGGTCATTAGAGAGACATCCTTAGAACCTCTAACCCACTGTTATGTCCTGACCTCCTTAGAACCTCTAACCCACTGTTATGTCCTGGTCATTAGAGAGACCTCCTTAGAACCTCTAACCCACTGTTATGTCCTGGTCATTAGAGAGACCTCCTTAGAACCTCTAACCCACTGTTATGTCCTGGTCATTAGAGAGACCTCCTTAGAACCTCTAACCCACTGTTATGTCCTGGTCATTAGAGAGACATCCTTAGAACCTCTAACCCACTGTTATGTCCTGGTCATTAGAGAGACATCCTTAGAACCTCTAACCCACTGTTATGTCCTGACCTCCTTAGAACCTCTAACCCACTGTTATGTCCTGGTCATTAGAGAGACCTCCTAAGAACCTCTAACCCACTGTTATGTCCTGGTCATTAGAGAGACCTCCTAAGAACCGCTAACCCACTGTTATGTCCTGGTCATTAGAGAGACCTCCTTAGAACCTCTAACCCACTGTTATGTCCTGGTCATTAGAGAGACCTCCTTAGAACCTCTAACCCACTGTTATGTCCTGGTCATTAGAGAGACATCCTTAGAACCTCTAACCCACTGTTATGTCCTGGTCATTAGAGAGACCTCCTTAGAACCTCTAACCCACTGTTATGTCCTGGTCATTAGAGAGACCTCCTAGAACCTCTAACCCACTGTTATGTCCTGGTCATTACCCACTGTTAGTCCTGGTCATTCCTTAGAACCTCTAACCCACTGTTATGTCCTGGTCATTAGAGAGACCTCCTTAGAACCTCTAACCCACTGTTATGTCCTGGTCATTAGAGAGACCTCCTTAGAACCTCTAACCCACTGTTATGTCCTGGTCATTAGAGAGACATCCTTAGAACCTCTAACCCACTGTTATGTCCTGGTCATTAGAGAGACCTCCTTAGAACCTCTAACCCACTGTTATGTCCTGGTCATTAGAGAGACATCCTTAGAACCTCTAACCCACTGTTATGTCCTGGTCATTAGAGAGACCTCCTTAGAACCTCTAACCCACTGTTATGTCCTGGTCATTAGAGAGACCTCCTTAGAACCTCTAACCCACTGTTATGTCCTGGTCATTAGAGAGACCTCCTTAGAACCGCTAACCCACTGTTATGTCCTGGTCATTAGAGAGACCTCCTTAGAACCTCTAACCCACTGTTATGTCCTGGTCATTAGAGAGACCTCCTTAGAACCTCTAACCCACTGTTATGTCCTGGTCATTAGAGAGACCTCCTAAGAACCTCTAACCCACTGTTATGTCCTGGTCATTAGAGAGACCTCCTTAGAACCTCTAACCCACTGTTATGTCCTGGTCATTAGAGAGACCTCCTTAGAACCTCTAACCCACTGTTATGTCCTGGTCATTAGAGAGACCTCCTTAGAACCTCTAACCCACTGTTATGTCCTGGTCATTAGAGAGACCTCCTTAGAACCTCTAACCCACTGTTATGTCCTGGTCATTAGAGAGACCTCCTTAGAACCTCTAACCCACTGTTATGTCCTGGTCATTAGAGAGACCTCCTTAGAACCTCTAACCCACTGTTATGTCCTGGTCATTAGAGAGACCTCCTTAGAACCTCTAACCCACTGTTATGTCCTGGTCATTAGAGAGACCTCCTTAGAACCTCTAACCCACTGTTATGTCCTGGTCATTAGAGAGACCTCCTTAGAACCTCTAACCCACTGTTATGTCCTGGTCATTAGAGACCTCCTTAGAACCTCTAACCCACTGTTATGTCCTGGTCATTAGAGAGACCTCCTTAGAACCTCTAACCCACTGTTATGTCCTGGTCATTAGAGAGACCTCCTTAGAACCTCTAACCCACTGTTATGTCCTGGTCATTAGAGACCTCCTTAGAACCGCTAACCCACTGTTATGTCCTGGTCATTAGAGAGACCTCCTTAGAACCTCTAACCCACTGTTATGTCCTGGTCATTAGAGACCTCCTTAGAACCTCTAACCCACTGTTATGTCCTGGTCATTAGAGACCTCCTTAGAACCTCTAACCCACTGTTATGTCCTGGTCATTAGAGAGACATCCTTAGAACCTCTAACCCACTGTTATGTCCTGGTCATTAGAGAGACATCCTTAGAACCTCTAACCCACTGTTATGTCCTGGTCATTAGAGAGACCTCCTTAGAACCTCTAACCCACTGTTATGTCCTGGTCATTAGAGAGACCTCCTGAGAACCTCTAACCCACTGTTATGTCCTGGTCATTAGAGAGACCTCCTGAGAACCTCTAACCCACTGTTATGTCCTGGTCATTAGAGAGACCT